>NC_080671.1:86718181-87018702 GCF_030247195.1 Topomyia yanbarensis
ATCTGCTGAATATTTTATCGCGCCACCCGAATATCTGTCGTCGTTCGCTGAGTCGGACGACAAGCAAACCGAAGGAGTAGCAGGAGAGAAAAGGAGAAGGTGAAATCAGGAAAGATTCGACATTGGAAGAACGAGGATACTATTTAATTTTTGAGCTGCTGCTGATAGTGCTGCTACAAAAATATAGTTTCTGGTTCATCCGAACAAACTCAAAAATTAACCGTTATTTAAGTAAGTTTGTTATAAAAATAATTAAAGCTATAATAAATAACTTAATTTGCAGTTTTTGAGCTGCTGCTGATAGTGCTGCTACAAAAAAAAACAAACTCAAAAATTAAATATCGAGATTTCGGATAACCTCAATCACGATGAGCGAATCGAACATGGATTTCACTATGACTCCGTGTGAAGCTTGCGGGAAGGTATCAACGCAGAACGAGGAGATGATTGCCTGTGACAGCTGTGAGCGCTGGTATCACTCCCGTTGCGTGGAAGTTACTGTGGCGACAAAAAAGGACACGAAATGGTTCTGTTCCGAAGATGGTTGCCAAGCAGTTTCCCAATCTTACCAGAAGCAGAAGAAGGCAAACCGTTCGAAGAAGAATACGGAGGAATCGGACCGATCGAGCGCGAAATCCCTCGAGCGTCAACCTCCGACCTTGCCTCCATCCGTTGCTGCAAAAATCAGAGCAATGGAAGCGAAGCGTTTGGAGGAGGAAATGGATGCGGAATGTTTGTTGCGGGAAAAGGAGATTGAAATGAAGAACGCTTTGAAGGAAAGAAGGATGCGTTTAGACGGTGAGCTGCGCGAAAAGGAGCTGCAGAAAGACCGAGAGCTTCGTGAACGGGAGATCGAGGAAAAACGCCTTCAACATCAAAGGGAACTGCAGGAGAAGAAGGAACATCTTTGCCACATAAGGAAGATGGAAGAGATCCATCAGGATCAGATGTCCTTCGTAGAGGAACAGTTGAAGGAAGCGCTAATGGTGAACAGCGGACAGAAAACAAAATCGGTCGCTGATCCCCAAGAAGGATTTTCCGGAGCATCCGGCGGAAAATCTACCCCGTTGCGTCCTCCGGCGTTCGGCAAATTGACGGAAGTTAATCTGAAGATGTTTGCACAGAACGCCGAGGGCACCAATGATGAAGAAAATCGGTCCGATATTACAGACGGCGACGAGGGCTGTGACGACGAAAACGGCGAAAGAAACCGGAGGCCAATAGTTGATACAACTCCATACGGGCTGGGGCAACAGCGTGCCGGACCAAGCAGGGCTCAATTGGCTGCGAGAAGTGGGCTTACAAAGAAGCTTCCAACATTCTCGGGGAAACCAGAAGAGTGGCCTCTCTTTTTCGGCGCCTATCAAGCATCCAATGAAGCCTGTGGATATTCTGATGTGGAAAATCTGGTGAGACTTCAAGACTGTCTAAAGGGTTCAGCACTGGAGTCCGTCCGAGGCCAGCTTCTTCTTCCAAAGTCGGTCCCACGAGTAATCGCAAAACTCCGCCAGCTTTATGGACGCCCAGAACAGTTGCTGCAAAGCCACCTTGAAAAGGTACGCAGGCTCGAGCCACCAAAAGCTGAAAAGCTAGCCAGTTTCATACCGTTCGGCAATGCGGTCGAGCAACTGTGCGAACACTTGGAAGCAGCGGAACTCACGCTCCACTTGGTGAATCCGATTCTCATCCAAGACTTGGTCGACAAACTTCCGGACGGGGAAAAGCGTCAATGGGTGCAGTATAAGCGAAAGAAGAATCCAGTTACACTTCGAACGTTTACGGATTTTATTTCGAGAATCGTGGCAGATGCTTGTGAGGCGAATGTCACTTTCGAGTACAAACCGGATGCTAGGTTTGCCGCAGGTACGAGTGGAAGAAGCAAACCGAAGGAGAAGGCAGCACTCTATAGCCACTCCGAGGTAGAGTGTTCCAGCGCTGACGGGTCCAATCGGGCGCAGCAAAAGCCGTGCAAGGTGTGTCATCGAACTGACCATCGTGTGCGATTCTGCCAAGACTTCAAGGACTTGTCGTACGGCGATCGCATGAAAGTAGTGACAAGATGGAAGCTGTGCAAAGTTTGCCTCAACGAACACGGTGGTCAGTGTCGTTTTAAGATTCGTTGCAATGTGGGTGACTGTAGGGAGCTGCACAATCCACTAGTTCATCCAGTCACAAGCGTGGTCGGCATGAGCGCACACATTCTCTCGAGCAGCACGGTGCTGTTTCGGATGGTTCCGGTGCAGGTACATTGCGGAGGAAGATCAGTGACAGTACTTGCCTTTCTGGATGAGGGAGCATCAGTTACTTTGATCGAGAACAAACTGGCAAATCGTTTGGGACTTGTAGGCGTGCAGGAGAAACTCACCATCAAGTGGACGGCAGACGTCACACGTGTGGAGAAAAGCTCTAGGCGGATGAGCGTATGGACTTCGGCGGTTGGTGGGACAAGCCGTGACAAGTTCTTGCTTCATTCTGTTCGTACGGTCGAGAGGATGCTGCTGCCTCATCAAACGTTGAATGCCGAAGAATTGTCGGCGAAATACGAACACATACGAGGCCTGGCAATCTCATCGTATGATGGCCGTCCGGAAATATTAATAGGGCTTAACAATATCCATTCGTTTGCCCCGATAGAAGCGAAAGCCGGAACTACAAATGAGCCGATCGCAGTTCGCTGCAAGCTCGGCTGGACAATTTACGGACCGAGACAAGCAGATTCAGCGCTGACAGGAAGCTATCTAGGGTATCATCAAGAGGTATCCAATGAAGCGATTCATGACCTTCTAAAGAGTCACTATGCGTTAGAAGAATCGGTGGTGAGTGTACAGCAGGAATCGGTTGAAGACCAAAGGGCTCGTTCGATATTAGAGCGAACCACGAAACGCGTGGGTAATCGTTTTGAGACCGGACTTCTCTGGAAGATGGACGACGTGCATTTTCCGGATAGCTATCCCATGGCTCTCAAGCGGACGAAGCAGCTAGAAAGAAAGTTGGAGAAATCACCGGAATTGTACCAAAACATCCGGGATCAGATTAAAAGGTACCTGGAGAATGGATATGCTCATCTAGCCACAGAATCAGAACTGGTTGGCACCGAATGTGACAAAGTGTGGTATCTTCCTCTCAATATTGTGTTGAACCCAAAAAAACCCAACAAGGTCCGAATAGTATGGGATGCTGCTGCAACTGTGCAAGGAGTTTCACTAAATTCAATGTTGTTGAAGGGACCCGATCTACTCGTGCCATTGGTGTCGGTGATCATTGGGTTCCGCCAACGAAGGATTGCCTTTGGCGGGGATATCCGAGAGATGTATCACCAGCTGAAAATTATTCCCGGGGACAAGCAAGCACAACGTTTCCTCTTCCGGGATAATAGTAGTGAGCCACCGAAAGTGTACGTGATGGACGTCGCCACGTTTGGGTCGACGTGCTCTCCGGCGTCGGCGCAATACATCAAGAACCGAAATGCAGAAGAGCATGCGGCACAATATCCGGAAGCTGCGGGGGCAATTATCAATCGGCATTATGTCGATGACTATTTCGACAGTGTTGACACCGTCGAAGAAGCCGTAGAACGTGCAAAGCAGGTGAGTCACATCCATAAACAAGCCGGGTTTGAGATTCGCAATTGGGTGTCGAACTCACCGCAATTTCTGTCAGCTCTGGGAGAGGAGAAACCAATGGAACCGGTACTCTTTAACCAAGATAAACAGGCATGTAGCGAGCGTGTGCTAGGAGTATTCTGGGATCCGGAACGGGATGTATTTGCGTTCAACATAAAACACCGTGAGGATATAAAAGCGTACCTGTACGACGGTGAGCGACCGACGAAGCGGATAGTATTGAGTTGTGTGATGGGGTTTTTCGATCCACTGGGTTTGCTATCTCCCTTTACAATTCATGGTAAAGTAATCATTCAACACTTGTTGCGAAACGGTTGTGAATGGGACCAACTAATCGACGACAAGGCTTGGTTAAAGTGGAAACAGTGGACCGACTTGTTGCCGCAGGTAGAAGCCTTGCGAATCCCGCGATGCTATTTAGGGGATGCTGTATCGACCTCGGTCGACTCGCTTGAATTGCACATTTTTACGGATGCGAGCGAGCATGCCTACGGCTGTGTTGCATATCTGCGTGCTATCGTGAACGGATCGGTACAGTGTAGCCTGGTCATGTCCCGCGCAAAGGTGGCTCCGCTTAAGAGACAATCGATCCCTCGGTTGGAGTTGATGGCTGCGGTTCTTGGGGCCAGGATGAGTCAAACGATTCTATCGTCACATAATTTACAGATCGCACGCACCTTTCTTTGGACCGATTCACGAACAGTTCTTTCCTGGCTGCATTCCGATACGCACGGGTACAAACAGTTCGTCGCATTCAGAGTTGGGGAGATTCTGGACTTGACGAGATTGGTAGACTGGTACTGGGTGCCATCAAAGCAAAACGCTGCAGATGTTCTCACCAAATGGGGCCGTGGTCCACCATTACAGAATGATGCGGAATGGAAGAACGGTTCGTATTTTCTGTATCAATCGCGCGATCAGTGGCCATGCACTGGGCGAATAGATGAGACGAATGAAGAAGCACGAGGAGTCGTGCTATATCATGTGGTGGTCGACGCTGCAGCTGTTTCTCGATGGGTAAAGCTGGTTAGAGTGACTGCAACGGCAGTGCGCTTTATTGCCAACATTCAGCGTAAGAAAGCCGGGTTACCAACCGTTACATCCAAGGCCACGAAAATCCAGCACAGACACATAAAGGCTGAGTACTTGACTGTTCAGAAGCCACTTCAGCAGGAGGAACTGAGAGAGGCCGAAACCATTCTGTGGAAGCAGGTGCAATTTGACAGCTTTCCGGACGAGATGAGTGCGTTGATGAAAAACCTGCAGCATAAACCAGATCTGCCACTTGCAAAAATTGAAAAATCTAGTTGCCTCTACAAGTTGTCGCCGGTGCTTGATGCAGAGGGTGTGTTGAGAGTACGAGGCAGGCTGGAAAAGAACGAGTCAATCCCGTTCGACAAAAGGTATCCGATAATTCTGTCCAGGAAGCACGAAATAACAAAAAAGTTGATCCTGCATTTCCACGAGAAGCACGGCCATGCGAATCGAGAAACCGTTTTCAACGAATTGCGGCAGAAGTTTTGGATACCAAATGCTCGCGCTGCAATACAGCAAGTGACAAAAGAATGCGTGTGGTGCAAGGTGAATCGCTGTGTACCTCGCATTCCTATGATGGCACCACTGCCGGTTCAACGCATCACCCCTCACTTGCGTCCCTTTAATGCAGTGGGTGTTGATTACCTGGGTCCTGTCGAGGTCACGGTGGGGCGTAGGAAAGAGAAGAGGTGGATCGCTGTCTTCACGTGCATGGCGATAAGGGCCGTACACCTGGAGATAGTTCACAGCTTGACTACGCAATCTTGCTTGATGGCTATCCGACGATTTGCATGCAAGCGAGGAGCTCCGGAACAAATTTTTTCGGACAATGCTACCTGTTTCCATGGGGCAGACATAGTGATGAAGAAAGCGATGGAAAAGATTAACAGTGAGTGCGCTGAAAAGGTCTCATCGACTGCTACCGCATGGCTCTTCAATCCTCCTGGGACACCACATATGGGCGGTGTTTGGGAACGGATGGTGCGATCCATCAAAGAGGCTCTGCGTGTGCTAGATGATGGCCAAAAGCTAACGGACGAGATCCTTTCAACAACGTTGGCTGAAGCTGAGGATATCATTAACACTCGTCCATTGACATATATCCCACAAGAATCAGCCGAGGAAGAAGCTATAACCCCCAACCATTTTCTCCGTGGAACGGTGACGAGTGCGGACGTGCGAATGGGAGACTCTGTGGGCATCGCAGATGCTCTACGAAATAATTACAAGCGGTCCCAGTATCTCGCCAACAGATTGTGGGAACGTTGGTCGAAGGAATATCTACCAACTCTGAATCATCGACCAAAGTGGATAGAAGATCGAAAGCCATTGCAAGTTGGAGATTTAGTGTTCGTTGTTGATGGGAAGAATAGGAAGAACTGGGTACGAGGAAGAATACAAGAAGTAGTCAGAGGAGCGGATGGAAGGATTCGTCAAGCGGATGTAAGAACTGCGGATGGGAAGGTGCATAGGCGTGCGGTGGTGAATTTGGCGGTGTTGGAGATTCAGGATGGTAAATCCGGGAATTCCGGAGAAATTTCCGGATGTTACGGGCTGGGGTATGTTGACACCGCTGGGCAGTCACTGTAGGCAGTCGGTAATACCGCAGTCGGCAAGACAGCCGAACCCATGTCAAGTGAGACCACTCGCAAAGGTGAAATAGTGAGGAAACGCTGTCATGTGAGGAAAGAAAAAGAAAAAAAAAGTTGAATCAAAACAAACTAAGAAATTGTGCGTGAGGAAAATAGTCGGAGAATAATCTTTTTTATTGCGAAAAATTAAGTTTAAGTAAAGTAAAAATTCGAAGATTTAGTTGTAGAGCAGTCTACTCTCTGTACTACTGTCGCCGTACGTGAATTTGGACGGCTAGCAAATTGATAGTGCAGCAAGAAGAGACTCAGAGGAGATTAAATCTGCTGAATATTTTATCGCGCCACCCGAATATCTGTCGTTGTTCGCTGAGTCGGACGACAAGCAAACCGAAGGAGTAGCAGGAGAGAAAAGGAGAAGGTGAAATCAGGAAAGATTCGACATTGGAAGAACGAGGATACTATTTAATTTTTGAGCTGCTGCTGATAGTGCTGCTACAAAAATATAGTTTCTGGTTCATCCGAACAGTAACAAAGGTAGCTAAAAATGTTTCATCAAAACACAAAAATAAAAGCAGTAATAATGAATTATTAATTCGCCAAGTTGTAGTTTTCTGGAAACTTTACAAGCTGCAACTCAGAAACCATCACCTTACACTGCAACTCCCTTCGGATCTGAAGCATTGGCTAATTTTTGTGTGGTGCCGCAACCAAGACCTTTTCCCTGTAAGTATACTAACATAAGTTACACATTCCATTTAGTACAACTATAATTTTAACATTTACCCTCTCTGAACATTTACTCTCGTTTCGCCTAAAAACCACTTTTCCTTCGCGATGATTATGTTTATACATACACACGATACGATGAAAATCGCCCAATATGTTCACAAACGATTTGCATCCATCTTCTTGGCATAACCACACGCTCTTTGTGCTGGACACAGCCTCATCGAATCGATAAAGGTACGCATCGTTGTAGATAAATGTTAGTCTTCCGCTCGTTTTAACCAGAACGAAGCGCACATTTCTACGGTGTTTGCTGTTGAAAATGACACCTTCGCGAATTACCTGAGGCCGGTGTTTGTGTAGTTTTGCGTCAACTGATATCGCACCTCTGGGATCCTTCTCAAGCCTTGCGGGACAATATACCAAACAGCATGACCATACGGTGTTTCCATTATGACTTAATTTCGGTCTGCTGTACTGAAAACCTTCAAAATATAGTGTGGCTTTCTTTTTAGTTGACATAGGATTGAAGCGTAACTTTGGTAGTTGCGGCGTTAAATCCGCCTTTTCAATATTGGATGCAGCCTCCGGTTTTATGTACAACATTTCAATTGATACCCGACATTCTGGTTTTTGATTTATCAACGCTGCAGCAGGTTGCTGGCGCTCAAACGCTTCCTTGATCGAGTTTTTGATAAATATTCTGGGTGAACGACGTGAATAGCTTTCAAGCTAGAAATAAAAATGTTTTTAGGCGGATTTTCTAGTTTCAAGATTTTTGACGGTGGTTTACGAAAAACTAAACAAATGACATAATACTAAGATGCATTTTTTCATCAGACTCGTATTTTTTTATTTCTAGTTTGTAAATCTTTTAATGGTTTTTTATGTCTTGACCTTAAAGATTTTAACAAAAAAAAGTTTTATTAATTTTTAGATAAATGACTTTAGGTTGATTTTCAATGTTAAATCCCCAGTATTCCAAATAATTTGGAGAAGACTTTAACCAACTTTGGTAAAAAAAAAATCCGATGTTCGCTCGCGTATTCGGTTTACTTGGGACAAATAATATCATTTTGGCAAAAAAGCATCCAAAATAGACTTCGTTTACCAAAGTCGCTAAGCTTCACAATTACCTCCAAATTTTTAGAAAAACACGAATTCTGAGAAAATACATTTTAAGGTAATAAGAAAACACACCTAAAATGAAAAAATGCAAAAAAGAGCCCAACAAAAGAACTTATGAAGTTCTTCCTTGACCTGAGGTATACAAATGTAACCAACAGGGTATCGTAAGCTAATAAATTTACAATTACAATAGTTTTTGCGCAATTCATCGTATAACATACGCTCGCAATTTGGACCCGAAAGTAGAAGACCCTTAACCCATAAAACCTAAATGCCTTACCGGAAACCCACAGAAAGTTTCACTTGTACTTTCACTGCAAGTCTGCACTTCTTTGTCCAAGCGCTTCACATCCTGAACCAGATGAGTGGTAGATCCCATCTTTCCAGGGAAGAAAATTTCACGTGTTTGGTTAAGCAAAGTTCCATTATCCGGCTCTGCGATAGATTCCTCACAGTCAACAATTTTGTCAATGTCTGGAGTACACTGAATTCTTTCAAACTCTGCTCCAGCACTGCTACGTTTACGACGAAGATAACTGTTATTTGACTGGCATTGCTTTTTAAAAGTGTAGAAAGAATCAATCTTTTCAGTGCACTCCGTGCAAATAACGGACCAGAAATCTTCCAGGAATGAAACCTGTGAACAAATCGAATAAGCGTACTCCTTGCAAATCAATAAACATTTTACAGAAACACTTACGTGAATCTCCAGACATTCGTAGATGCGACTCAGGCGCTCATTAGCAATGTTGTTTACGCCAGAAGGAAAAAGTTGCTGTAGGTTACTGTCCGCTGAGGACAAGCAGAGACGACACTGAAAGTCGTCCCGCATACAAAGCGAAGAGCTAAAGGGTTCCATCTGCATTTAATCACTTTCGATTTGGTTATAGTTACTAAAATTAGATGTTCCACAAAGGCACGTGCTTGTGATACGTGAATCAGGTTAATCAACTCTGAATTTGCGATCAAGTTCAAGAGCAAGAACTAAAGTGGCACTGCCAGGGATGCCAGCCGTCAGGTAATATTAAATATTAAATAATTTTTTTCGATGCCGTATAGCATATCGATCGTTAACCGACAAAAGGGCCTAAATAGCAAATGTAAACAAAAGGAGATACCTGTATTACACTGAGAAAAAAATATGCATAGTTAGCATACTTTCTATTCACGTCTCTTCTTTTGCTGTGATTTTTATGTATTTCCATGCATATACTTCTAGTAAGCATTCAACTCGCAGAAAAAAAATAGTAAAAATAAATAAATTTTGGTTTTAAATAACAATTTTCCCGTTTGATATAGTGACAAACAAGATTCGGGTTTGATTCAATCAATGCTGTTGCTTGAAATTACGAACAAACTCATTTGTTGGTATTTCAATAGGTTCAACAAATATTTCGTTTGAAACAACAAAATCATGATAAGTTTAACCGAACAAACAAGTTCGAAGAAACAGAAACAAATCTTTTGTATTAACCATAGGAGAGAACAAGTCAAATTTAGTTGAAATTAAACAAAGATTCTGTTGGTTTTAACAAAGGGATCAGTTAGATTTAATTTTTTTTTTATTCAACAATGTTTTTATTTAAAATGTAAACAGAAGTATTTGTTGAACTAAACCAAATACATGCTTTCGAAAAACGCCCATTTACGTTTGAAACAGTCATTCGCCAGGTTTCTGATCTTGTACTTCCCCTCTCAAAACCCATGTCTCATGTTCGTTTGGCAGCACTTTTAGACCAGAGTCTCTGTTTAGACAGTCCGTTTGGCTGCAATTTTTGACACTTCGCTAGTCTATGTATAAAGCGTCTGTACACGCAGATTTATTTTATTTATGCATCGATACACGGATACGAAAAACTACCGAAAATTGAGATCCTTTGACTCAATCTCGTGGAATCGTGGGGAAGTTAAAATTAGGTAAACCGCGTTGAAGGTAGTTTCCATTTAACCACGGCAAAAATTACAACGCATTGATAGGTTTTTTATACTCAAATTTAAGTTGAATTTACCTAATTTTGAGTATACCCCATACAACTCAAAACTACCTTCCTCCACGGAAGACCTCGACTGAGTCGAATCTCTCGTTTTGTTTTTGACAACACTAATAAGTGCGAAAGCGACGCACAACTCAAAAGTAAGTTAAAAGAACTTATTCTGCAGGTTGTTTTATTTAACCGTGTAGCATACTTTTCTATCTGCCTCTCGTTTCTTTTGTTGTAAATTTTATGCATTGGACATATTCGTTCTATCCACTCATTGAAGGTTGGACAGAGAAAGGGTAAAATCCGCAAACGAAAAAACCAGTTTTTTTCCACACCGTATGTCAGATCTTCATAAAAATCAATCAGCAGTACTGTAACAACATTCTACATACGCTGATTGATTTTTATGAAGATCTGACATACGGTGTGGGAAAAAACTGATTTTTTCGTTTGCGAATTTTGCGCATTCTCTGTCCAACCTGAATGCTTACTAGAAGTATATGCATGAAAATGCATAAAAATCACAGCAGAAGAAAAGAGACGGGAATAAAAAGTATGCTAACTATGCATATTTTTATTTCAGTGTAAGGAAGCTCCCATGATGCCAGTTATTTGCACTCATAGTTGCTAGTTTTACTGTTTTTCTCTCCGCTAGTCTGGGTCTGTATTATCCTAAGAGAAGAAACGATAATAGGCTTCTTGCTCTTCTTAATTTTATCTACCAGGCCCTGCCGTAATGCCAAAGACAACAAGCATCTATCGTTGCCAGATTGCATTTGCATGTTTTTCACAATTGCTGAAAATAATTGTACCTCAAATATTGACCCTCTGTCAAGAATTCACAATACTAGCTGCATTTAAAAATTGAATTTTATGTTTATTCGTGTCTTTCTTGACAATACACGTAGTTATATCGTCATTCAGGGTATTTATTCAATTTGCATGAAATGTTCATGTGTATGAAAAGTACTCAAAATAAATTCATACCGTTTGAAAATATTATAAACGCTCTTGACTGGCAAAACGACCAATCAGAAGCTGGTTCAATATTGAGGTTAGGACTGGATCAAATTGGTTACGCGATTGTCTTCTCTTCTCTTAGGTATTATATTGAACAATAGTAAACATACTTCACAACGAAAATAGAAACCCGGGCCTTGGTATCTAGCAAAGAAATTCTGTAGATCAAATGTTGGGTGCTAGCTGCGGTTGTGTGTGATCTAGTTTTGCAGGCAGGGTAGGATCACCGTCGCTAGTACGATATCATATGTTCTTTCTGGAACGTCATCATATCCCAGAAATAGCAAAAGGGTTAGTACATTGGACCGGAGTCTTGAAGATTGCGGATTCGAATATCGCCTCTGGGGGATTTTTTTCATATAATTGCTTCCGCTTCACTTGCCATTTCGATCGGTTTTCTCCGTTAGTTAAAGTCTTAAATATGGTATTGACACTTACGTAAAAAACAAATAAATGAATAATTAATTTACCTAGATATTTAGTGAAATGAATATTATTGTACAAAATTCAGTTACTAAACACGAATGTTTGAATGAATATTTCTTCTATTCATCACGAGTCGCATCAGTTTCAATCTCAGCCGTCAAAAATAGTGCTGCGATTATTTTCAACTCTGATGACGAACGCATCCACTTTCCATTTTGATGTAGCCAGAAGTCTGCTGAGAGCTGTCGAAGCGCACTTTTGTAACAGGAATAATAAATGTCATTTGCCTAGATCGTGATGGGAGTGATATGCGTATAATTTTCGATTTCTATCTGTTTTCTGGGAACAAAAAAAAAACTGTGACCGGTCACCGGATTATCCGGATCGAGATTTTTGTGTCTCTGTGTGTCAAATCCATTCAGTTCAGTCAAAAAGAGCAAGTTTGAAACAGTCATTCGTCAAATTTGAAATTCAACTAAAGGTTTTGTTGATTCAAAAAGGCTTGATTCTTCTGCGTGTTAGAGGGAGACGACGATGTCCGTCCGCCTTTTTTGAGTGGAAGGAATCGGTTCGAAATCCTCAATGGATTCAGTATGAATTTCGCAGCCCAGATGCAATAATAGTTTCCGGCACAATCGGTCTCGGAATCCGTACTGAATCCATTCAGGATTCTGAATCGTTTTCCGAATGAGTTGACCGGGTTTCCGGTCAAACCATACGCAATTTGATTCGGAATCCTGAATGGAGTCAGTATGGATTCCAAATCAAATGCAACAACCGATTCTGAACCGGTTCCGGAATGAGTTTAACTTCCCTTTTGGTAGAAAAACGGGCAGCCAGTAAAAATCTGTCAGGATTCCGGCAGCTGTCAAAATTATCAAAATGGCGCTGCCAGAATTCAACTATACTCCTTCCAGTCATGGCAGGCAGATTCGCCTCACCGGTTCTGTTTTGTTTATCGTTGTTTCATTTTCCCCATATTTACATTTTCCAAGAAGGATAGTTTTGGCAGATGAAAAAATAGGAAGAAACAAAGATTTCGGTATCAAACATGGTAAGTAATATGGATTTCATGTCTCCAGACAAGTTTTTATTATAAATTTACATGAAATTTAAAAAAAAATTAAGAAAAAATACAAGCAAAACCTGAAGCGGTGCAAAACCGGTCCTGCCGGTGCGTGCCTGGCAGAAATCCGGCAGAAAAAACGTTAATAACCGTAAGGCGAAAAATTCTGCCAGAAATGGTTGTTACATTTGAGCCGGCCGGCTGGGTAGCGCTCTGCCAGCCAGACCCCCAGAAATTCTACCAGACTTTTTATTTCGCTGCCGGCTATCTGGAGGGAATTCTGCCAGGCACGTCCGAGCGGGTTAGAGCAGTCTAGTTAGAGTGTGGCCAAGAGGCCATGACGTATCCAAACGAACATGAAATTTGACGTATTCACAATAGAAATACGTCAGATTTCTGCTCGTTTGGATACGTCAAACGCGTCTTGGCCGCACTCTAACTAGAGTGCTCTAGTTTAAGGCTAGTTTACAGTTCGGAAAACGTGTCACGGGATTTGGGTCCCTATGTATTTTAAATGGAGCTCGGGATTTCAAATCCCGTGACGGGAAATGAGTCTACACAAAAATGACAGTTTTCCTGAAGTGTAAACCCAACCGCGGGAAACATCACGGGATTTTAAAACTCTCCACACAGAAATCCGGCCGGGAACAATTCAACACAAATTGTTTCCGACGGGGAAAATAGTAGTTTTATAAGGTTTGCAATTCGCTGCAAGTTTGATAATGTTTGTATTTTTAAGAAGCAGCAGAGTTTTTGGTTTGACAGTTTGGCGAGATCTCGGCGGGAAATTTTCCCTGATCAAATCCCGACGCAAATCCCGTGCGAAATCCCGTGACCATTTCCCGAACTGTAAACTAGCCTTTAAGGCTAGTTCACAGTTCGGGAAATGGATCACGGGATTTCGAACGGGATTTGCGTCGGGATTTGATCAGGGTAAATTTCCCGCCGAGATCTCTCCAAACTGTCAAACCAAAAACTCTGCTGCTTCTTAAAAATACAAACAGTATCCAACTTGCAGCAAATTGCAAACCTTCTAAAAATACTATTTTCCCCGTCGGAAACAATTTATGTTGAATTGTTCCCGGCCGGATTTCTGTGTGGAGAGTTTTAAAATCCCGTGATGTTTCCCGCGGTTGGGTTTACACTTCAGGAAAACTGTCATTTTTGTGTAGACTCAATTCCCGTCACGGGATTTGAAATCCCGAGCTCCATTTAAAATACACAAGGACCCAAATCCCGTGACACGTTTTCCGAACTGTAAACTAGCCTTTAACTGGGTTATTGCGTCTGAGCAGAATAACCCACTGAGACGTCCAAAAAATTGTTTCAAAATCGTTCAACACGGGTCCATCGATGGACGTTCGTTGAACGGTTATTTGGACGTTGTCCAAATTGGTCCCACGAACGTCCTTCATTGGACAATTTTGAAACCAACCGTTCTTAGAGGGAATCCATTCATTATTTTGAACCGCTTCAGGAATGAGTTTTACCTGTCGCACTCCAAAAAGTTGAATGTTGCCACCTTTCTATTCATATCTACACGCAACCGAAAATCTACCTAAAATTCAGTACTTTTGACTCAATCTCGTGGTATCGTGCAGGAAGGTGAAATTAGGTAAACCGTATTGAAGGTAGTTTCCATTTAACTACGGAAAAAATAATAACTCAACCTTGAGATTAATTTACTTAAATTTAAGTTGAATTTACCTAATTTTGAGTATACCCCAAACAACTTAAAAGTACCTTACTACACGGAAGACCTCGACTTAGTCGAATCTCTCGTTTTGTTTTTGACAACACTAATAAGTGCGAAAGCGACGCACAGCTCCTAAATTTAAGTTGAAAAGAACTTATTCTGTAGGTTATTTTACGGTTGCGTGTAGTCTGTTGTTTGGTTTGTCATTGCTTTGTCAATATTACAAGCTGTTCACAGTGATCTTCATACACGTATTAACACCGACGAACGGGAAAGAAACGCATAGTATTTTTTTGGAAGTGACACAGCAACTCTAAAAAAAATATTAAAAAATGGTAAGGTTTTCACTATTAACTTTAATTGTTGTAATAATATCTGATCTATTGTAAATTACGGGATCTGTATCGTTGATTCCTTCCATAATTTGTTTTCTTTATTGTACAATCATCGTTTCCTAACCTCGTTTCAGTTTCGGAACCAGTATGACAGCGATGTTACTGTGTGGAGCCCACAAGGCCGGCTGCATCAAGTCGAGTACGCTATGGAGGCGGTCAAACTCGGTTCGGCCACAGTTGGTCTCAAAAACAAGGATTATGCGGTTCTTATCGCACTGAAACGAGCCTCTTCTGAATTGTCATCGTATCAGAAGAAAATCATTCCGATAGATGACCACCTAGGCATTTCTATTGCCGGCATTACTGCCGATGCGCGTATATTGAGCCGCTACATGCGTCAAGAGTGTCTCAATTACAAATATTCTTACGACGATCACTATCCAGTGGGTCGGTTGATTGCCAATTTAGGCAATAAAATGCAGGTTTGCACTCAGCGGTACGATAGGCGTCCGTACGGTGTCGGACTGTTGGTGGCTGGATACGATGACCAAGGTCCGCATATCTATCAAACTTGCCCAAGCGCTAACTTTTTCGATTGTAAAGCAATGTCCATTGGATCCCGTTCGCAAAGCGCTAGAACCTATCTAGAGAAGCATTTAAGTCAGTTTCCTGATTGTAGCAAGGAGGAATTAATTCGTCACGGTGTTCAAGCGTTACAGGATACTTTACCCAATGAGGTGGAACTGAACAACAAGGTAGATATTGAAAAGACTTATGGTATGTTTGTATTGTTTCATGTTTCTTATATTTCAGAACATTTCGATTGCAATTGTTGGGAAAGACGAAAATTTCCACATACTGGAAGAGAACGATAATGCTCAATACTTGACCAATATTGTGCGACGTGGTGGGGGAGGTGGAATTCAGGCTTCGTCCAGTGGCGGACAACCACCGGCCGACGATGATCAGCCACAACCCCCAAACGAACCGACGGATCCGATCCCAGCAGTTGCGATGGAAACATAGAGCGGAATACCTCCATCGCCAAAATAAACGATGAACCCAGATCGGTTAACATTCACTATACAGTCGGTCATCGTAACATTTTTTTCGCATATAACCCGTATCTCGATTTTCGGGGATCAATTATTTAGGGTGGGAGTTTGAAAAACAAAACGTTTTTCAAACTCCCACCCGAATTTAAATAAAACACCCGAATGATTGCTGCTTTTTATCGTTTACCAGGGGTCATTTCGAAGCTATATTGTTTGAAAACTCAAATGAATATATAACCTACCGCTTATCAAGAAGCATTGTTCTATTAATGGTTTTGCTAGTTATCACAGTTTCCTTTAGGAATATATTTGTTTTTATTTTAAATTGAAATACAGGTATGTAAGAAAACTTACGGTTTCCAGTAGTCAGGTCTAGTTTCAGAATTATTTTCTGCTCGATTTTGGGCTTGGGGTAGGATTAAAGGTTTGATAAAGTAAAAGCTTATGTGCAACGTTACCACGGTTCCAATCAGTAGTTTCAGCATGTTTTTTCGGTCCATTTCTAGTGCCGGTGAATCAAACTCAGGAGTGCAACCTTGAAAAATATAAAAGAAGTTAGTACCAAACAATTGAAACTGCGCCTATGTTGGATGAATCTTCAGTGATATTTTACATGTATTGTAATAACTGAAACGTATTGTATTTATATACCTTATTATGTAATTGATAATAAATGTCACGCAATATTATTCTGCTTCTAACGACGGTTATTTCGAGCTATTATTTATTTACTTTCAGGCGACGCAAATATTTTGTAACCAACATCACCTGGACTACAGACACTACACGGTTATTTTCTAAGGTGATTTTCTAAGGATTTATAACTCGTATCAGAATGACCTGGTCTTTGAAAGCTATTTAATAGAAATGATCTTTAAATTGAAATGAATATTTGTTGAATTCGCACCACTGTACTAATCTATTGAATTTGAGTGGTTCCATCTTTAATTACAAGTGTTAAAAGTGTCAAAACACTAAAGACTTTAATCGACTACAAACGTATGCTCGGAAATAGGAGCAAAAATGGAAAACTTGCATTTCCAAAGTAATGTAGAACGTGAGTATTGTATATTTTACTTGTGGTTATTATGTAATTATTTTGTTCTCCAGGTTATCCATAATGGGATATACCGTAAGGAATACGTATATAGTTAAATGCATGATCTATTAGAAGCAATGTGCAACACATTTCAAATGGAAGTGATTTGCTGTTGATTTCGTAGTGCTTTGAAATGATCCATTCCAACAGATTGACACATCGCATTGAAATGTTGGACAAGTCCCAGTTAAACTCATTCCGGAACCGGTTCGGATTTCTGAATGGAGTCATTATGGATTCCAAATGAAATGCAACAACCGATTCCGACTCAGAATCGGTTGTTGCATTTGATTTGGAATCCATAATGACTCCATTCAGGATTCCGAATCAAATTCCGAATGGTTTGACCGGGGTAGTGCGAAATCTCGACAAACATATGATTACGGCCTAAAAGCCAACTGTCAAAATCCACTTTGATTGGAAATTCCGGACAAACCGTTACACGCCAATCATAAATGTTGGTAGTAAACGAAAGAGAAATTTTTTCTCTTTCATAAACTCTTGTGAACTGTGTTCGACTAGTAGCGGTTTGTCTGGAATTTCCATTCAAAGTGGATTTTGACAGTTGGCTTTTAGGCCGTAATCGTATGTTTGTCGAGAAATCAACTGCAAATCACTTTCCATCAACCTGAGGATTTTTTACCGTGTACACAAATAGATTAGCGAAGCAGGGATGCCAGGTGATATTTTGAAAAATCTGTGCGCGGTCCGTTTAAAAATCTGTGTCTCTGTGTTACTGAAAACAGCCTCCTGGCAACCCTATACCATCATATGGAGTTTGACAGCGACCATCATATATGGGGCGTTATAGCTATAAAGCCCCAAACAAAGAATTATATTCGGCACTATACACGATATTCAAGCATTCCACATGACGTTTTGCATCTTGTGGGATGATTTAATACCATATTATTCAGAAAATCAACATTTAGTAACTAATTACAGCTTTTAATCATTCGATTCAAAATAAATGTTTTGATTTTCATGGCAGTGATGCTGGCTGTACAGAGACGTCGTCCTTGACAGGGGGCTGGGCTAAACTGACTCTGTCTTGCTGGGTAGGGCTGGGTAAATGGGCGAGCTTGACAGTATACTTTTTAATAGGGCTCAGCAAATGGGCGCATAGAAACCCAATGTAAATGAAAGGGCGCGGGCATTTTTTCTTCAAATTTCATGAAAATATCGAAATATTCGAATGTTTATGTTCAACAACTATTGAGTAGACATGATCATAGTAGATATTGCTTATCATTTATATAATAGAACCGCCATTTAAAGAATAATTTTGTGAATAATAACCGTACGCCCGGTTCTGTCAAAAAATGTAAGTTTAGCCTTTATATTCCATATGAGAAGAAGGGCCTAAGTCGAAACCTCGAAGAAAATGAATGTTTCGCCGTTTGGTTTTCTTTAATTATAAATCGATCTATAAACTATTTTAACTAATTTTCAACTCAATCTTGTAGTATTTTAGTCGCATAATGCCATAATAGGGAAAACGCAGTTTGTTTACATTTGCGATTTAAGCCCTAATGAAAAATCTATGTCGAAAGACTGAGACGAATAGTGTGAAGCCAAAAATACCTTATTGAGCAGACCAGGTAACTGGCGTCCCTATCTCTACATACAGAGTTTGACAATTGGCAACATCGTTTTTCCACCGATCAATGGGGATTAGTATGACAACGTCAAAATCGCTTGAAATGTCACCAACAAACAGCAGTAGCAGTAAATAATAGAAAACAATGCACACTTTCTCTAATTTGATGCAAACAAAAGTGCTCCTTGTTTGTATTTAGACAAATTTCGTTTATTTTGATGCAAACAAAGTTTTTTATGTTGACTACGCCAATATGACGTCATGTCATCCTCTTGGAGCAGACCAATCGTGCAATGTAAATAAACATTACTCACGCTTCAGTTGGAGGAGATAAGTATTGTACATCTATCAAGAAAGAAATTTCAATTTTCGTCAGAATTTGGTTCAATCGTGATTGTGAGGTGCATTCTAGAGTATATGTATGAGTAAAAACAAGCTTTAAAATTATTTTATGTCTTTGTTTCGAAATGCGCATCGTTTGATAAACAAATCCAACGATCGACATACGGTTTGTTTTCAAAATATAATAGGAGTCATTTAAAGTGCTGCCTGTGGAAGCGGTTGCCAAAATTCTAGTGTTGAAATCATCATAAAGGGAGTGTTGCCGTTTTGACTGATTTTCACTATTCGTCTCTTTCCCTATTCTTTTTGGCCTATAGGCCTTATAGGGGTAGATCACTTGTGATGCATTTTTAAAAATCAAAATTAAATACATTCCTTTACATTAAAATAGCAATTCATAATGTATTTTGCGTTGCGTGTAAGACGTCAAAACCCTACAAAAAACTTAGCCCTACATTAAACGAAACGTCGAACAAAGTGGATCAGCGTAGGACGTTAGTTAAACAAATTTTTCTGCGAGGGAGTGCAAAGTTGAAGCCAAAAGGGAAATTAAATGCATTTTTTCTAATTTAATGCAAATTTGTTATACATTCCTAGAGTTATCTGTTCCTAGACGTATGCACTATTTCAGTTTCTTCCAACAAAACCTGTTTTAATCCACCTAGAGGTGCAATTGTGCCTTTCTCATTTCTACAAACTATGATTTAATAGCTGGTTCGTACAATATAACATTATGGAAATGTCTCATTCTTATTAAACTTGGTAAGTATATATAAGAGCACCTTTTTGCATTCATCGCGGTATCGGTTTGAATCGGAGTTTTCTATGTGATCGCACTCCACAACCCGTAACTCCGGAGCCGGAAGTTGGATGGAGATGGAATTTATTATCAGTTTCCGGGGACGCAACACCTTTCATTTGAGACTAAGTTGATCAAATCGGTCTAGCCATTTTCGAGAAACCAATACAACCGTTATTCTGAATTTGTATGCTTCCGGATCCGTCGATGGTGGCCAGTGTGGCCAAAGAGACTTTGAATGACTGTTGGTGACCTAGATCTACAAATTCAACAGTTGTGTTCACATTTTGGAAAAAATTTCACCGCTTTTACATTCATCGCAGAATTCGTTAGAATCGGGATTTGCTGCGTGATCGTACGTATCACCCTGTAATTCAGGAACCAGAACTCAGATCCACACAAAATTCAACAGCAGCTGATGGACCTTTCATTTAAAATCAAGTTTGCCAAATCGATTCAAAAAATTCCGAGAAACCGATGTGGACAAATCAACAAATTTTGTTTTGTAACCAACTCGTAATCCAGAACAAGATGTCGGTTGAAAATGAAATTGAATAGCAACCTATGGGAATATTATACCTTTCATTTGAATCTTAGTTTGTAAAAATCGGTTCAGCCATCTCCGAGAAACCGATGTGGACATTTTGTTAACAAATCCGCACATACACACACATATATACATACATACATGTGGGGCAGCAGGGACAGGAAGGACAGGAGTCTAGGGGCCTAACGAACCCCCCCCCCCCCCACGGCCCTGCTGCGAGTTGGGGAGCTTTGCTAGGATATGGTGGGGCTCAGATTGGGCTCTTCTAAACCTCTAAAAAAGGCATAACTCCGAAAGCAGCTCCGACGAAGCGAGTCTGTGCCGCTTCTGCTAAGATCCTAAGATTCCAATAATCTAAGATCTAGGCAATAAAAGCACTCTAGCCCAACCGGAGTGCCAACCGGCACATCAGGATCGACGCCAGTAACATCCTGATTATGGTATACTGGCCATGGCGAACGTCAACGGACAGGACACGGATGACGAATAGGATGGCGACTTTGGGCTGACAGGCATGCTGTTCTACTCCCTGAGTAAGGAAGGATGACACCGACTTGAAATGGCGAGTGGGCTAACAGCATGGCTGCCTCCGTCCCAACAAAACCCTGGCAGGTCTCCGGGTACGTTCGAAACTCGCCATCATTTGGTTGGTGGTACTAGGTTCGGTTGAAGCATTCCCGATTTACGCCGATCCGGCTCTGAACACTACTCCCCATGAAGGATAGTGTCAATCCTTGCATGACCTCACTGCTGCTTTTTGGCAGCATAGATAATCATGGGGTCGCGAGAGGCGACTATGTGCAGCGAGTGGAGATAGCGGCCCGGAGTTGGGACCCAATAAAATGGAGAAAAAACAAGCAACCGATATAAATGGAGCAGGCACGGTGAATCCGTTTGCCAGAGGTGGGTTGGTGAGGTCACCACCACCAATAGTAGCTGAAGTCATCCAGCAAGAGCAGGAGGAGGGAAAACCGAAGCAACAGCAGCAACAAAAACAGCCGGAGCAGAGCGGAATGAGTTACACCCCACAAACGCCAAAGGTAGTGGTAGCGAGGCACTTGGTGGAGGAGCTCCACAAGTTCGTGGACACGAGAAACAATGTCCACAAAGACATTAAGGAGATGGTCATCAAAATCCGGAAGGCGCTACTATCTGCCGTGAAAGAGTACGATACGGCAACGCAGAGGGCAGATTCAGCTGAGCGAGCATCGGCGTTGGCTAAGGCCACTATCCTCCTAGCCCCTCCGAAACAGGGTAAGGAGAGGCAGATTGGAGTGAAGAACACGCCAGCTCCCATAACTCCAAAGAGGACAAGATCCTCGCCAGAAAACGAAAGACCAGGCGGGTCAAAGAGGCAGACGCTCGAGGACGCTGTTGCTACCGAAGGGTGAAAGCTGGAGTACCGTTGTAGGTCGGAAGGAGAAACGCGGGAAACAGCAAAAAAAGAAGGAGGAGCGAAAAGGGGAGCAGAAGAGGAAATCAGAACCCTCTGCTCGTCAGAAGGCGCCTAAGGGAGAAGCCGTGCTCGTCAAAGCAAATGACGAGACTACGTACGCAGCACTGCTCAAAAAGGTCAGAGAGGACCCGGAGCTGAAAGATTTGGGGGAAAACGTGTTAAGAGTCAGGCGTACCCAAAAAATGAGATGCTCCTCGAGCTTAAGAATACTACGACTAGTAGCTCTGCCTTGCGTTTACCGGTAACCGCTGCAGACAAGGCGCTGGAGGTAGGTAAAGTTACAGTTGGATGGTCGAGATGCCTACTGAGAGCCGCCCCACGAGTAAATAAACAAGCGGAGAAATGCTTCAAATGTTTAGGCTTTGGACATTTAGCAGGGGCTTGCAAAGGCCCGGACAGATCCGGGATGTGCTGGAAATGCACACGCAGAGACCGATGTGCTTGCTTTGCACCCCAGCGGAAGGAAACGACCATCAGACGGGTGGCTTTAAATGCCCAGCCTACAAGAAGGCGACTGCAGGCCAACGGTGATGGAGGTGACCCAGATAAACCTGAATCACTGTGATACCGCACAGCAACTGTTGTGACAGTCTACGACAGAAACTATGTGCGATGTCGCTTTGATCGCCGAGCCTTATCAAGTCCCCCCTAATAACGGTAACTGGGTGGCGGATAGATCAGGAACCGCTGTGATACAAGTAATGGGAAGATTCCCCATCCAAGAAGTGGTAGAACGTTCATACGAGGGTTTCGTGATAGCCAAAATCAACGGCATCTTCGTATGTAGCTGCTACGCTCCCCCAAGGTGGACAGTAGAGTAGTTCAGCCTAATGCTGGAGCAGTTAACCGAGCAGTTGATCGATCGGAAGCCGGTAGTCATTGGTGGTGACTGCAACGCATGGGCTGTGGAATGGGGCAGTAGAGTAACCAACACAAGAGGGTGAATCCTGCAGGAAACTCTAGCGAAGTTAGACGTACGATTGTGCAATGAAGGCTCTGTTAGCACATTTCGGAGAGACGGGAGGGAGTCTATCATCGACGTCACATTCTGCAGTTCCTCATTGACGACGAACATGAATTGGAGAGTATGCGAAACGTATACGCATAGTGACCACCAGGAGATTCGCTACCGTATCGGTCAACGGAACCCCGCGGCAGTACAGAGAAGGGTGACCGGTGAACGAAAGGCAGAAGAGGCGAAAACCTTCAACAAAGACCTCTTTGTTGAGGCACTTCGGCCGAACGGCGGGACCGAGAACGTGGATGCGGCTGACCTAACAAGAAGGATTGTGGCGGCTTGTGACGCCACAATGCCGCGAAAACGAACCACGCAACAAACGGCGTCCAGCTTACTGGTGGAACGAGACGCTTAGTACGTTAAGCGCTGCTTGTCTCAGAGCCAGAAGGCGGGCCCAAAGAGCAAAGTCGGAACCAGATAGAGAAGAGCGTAAGGCAGCGTTTTGGGAAGCTAGGGCCGCTTTAAAACGGGAGATCAGACTTAGCAAGTCAGAGTGCCATAAGGAGCTATGCCGAGAAGTAGACGCCAATCCCTGGGGTGACGCATACCGAGTCGTGATGGCGAAAATGAAGGGTCCGACGACGCCAGCCGAAATGTGTCCGAGCAAGTTGAAGATAATCATCGAGGGTCTTTTCCCGAAGCACGATCCAACTATATGGCCACCGACACCGTACGGCGAAGAAGAAGGAACAAGCACGGATCGGCAAGTGACTAACGACCAGCTAGCAGAAGCATCGAAGCGCCTAAAATCAAAGAAAGCTCCTGGTCCGGATGGAACACCAAACGTAGTACTGAAAGCTGCGATCCTGGCATATCCGGACATGATCAGGATAGTGATGCAGAAGTGCCTAAATGAAGGCAACTTCCCCGAAATGTGGAAGGTCCAGAAGCTGGTGTTGCTGCCGAAGCCAGGAAAGCCACCTAGCGACCCGACCTCGTACAGGCCCATATGCCGCTGGATACACTCGGAAAACTCCTGGAAAGGATCATTCTTAACAGGTTGACGAAATTCACGGAAGGTGAGCGCGGACTGTCCAAGATGCAGTTCGGTTTCCGCAAAGGAGCATCGACAGTGGATGCAATTCGGATAGTGCTCGAGAGTGCTGAGAAGTCATCTAAACAGAAGCGAAGAGGAGATCGATACTGTGCTGTGCTCACGATAGATGTTAAGAACGCGTTCAACAGTGCCAACTGGGAAGCCATCGCTGCAGCGCTGCATAGAATGAGGGTTCCCGACTATCTATGCCAGATCCTGAAGAGCTACTTTCAGAGCAGAGTGCTGCTGTACGAGACGAGCGAAGGATAGAAGTCATTGCGTGTCACAGCGGGCGTTCCTCAGGGCTCCATTCTCGGTCCAACCCCCCTTTGAAACGGGATGTACGATGGGGTCTTAACGCTGCAGCTGCCTAGGAAAGTGAAAATCGTAGGTTTCGCGGACGACGTGTCACTAACGGTGATGGGTGAGACACTCGAAGAAGTGGAGGTGTCGGTGATGGAGACAATAGACGCGATCGAGAGCTGGATGAACGGGGTCAAGCTGCAAATAGCTCACCACAAGACGGAGGTGTTGTTGGTCAGCAACTGAAGATCGGTTCAACGGATGCAGATCGACGTCGGAGGGCACGTGATTGCATCGAAACGTGCATTGAAGCAATTGAGAGTTATAATCGACGACCGGTTGAGCTTCAACAACCACGTTGATTACGCCTGTGAAGTGCTGCGCTGAAAACCAAGCAGAACCGTGAAAAGCTAAACAGGACATTCCGACTGATGGCCGTACGAGTCGCGAGTGCCTTCAGAACAATATCGTCGGAGGCAGTATGCGTTATCGCCGGGATGATCCCCATCTGCATTACCCTGACGGAGGACGTGGAATGCTATCAGCGGAGAAATGCACGTAACGCTAGGAGACTGGTTCGAGCGAACTCGTTGGCTAAATGGCAACAGGAGTAGGACAACGCGGAGAAAGGAAGGTGGACCCACCGACTCATCCCAAATGTATCGGCCTGGGTACATAAGAAGCATGGAGAGGTGACCTTCCATTTGACGCAGTTTTTGTCCGGGCACGGATGCTTCCGGAAGTACATGCATCGGTTTGAACATGCTTCGTCACCCCTTTGCCCGGAGTGTGCGACTGTGCAGGAGACACCGGAACACGTGGTCTTCGAATGTCCTAGATTCGAAGAAGTTCGTAGGGGTATACCTGGTATGACAGTGGACAATATCGTCGAAGAGATGTGCCGGGACGAACATACCTGGGACGCTGTCAACAGAGTGGTCTCGAGCATACTCTCCGAGCTGCAGAGGAAGTGGCGAAGAGACCAGCAAGAAGCCGCAAATCGGGTTTCGAGAGAAATTCCGCCGCCGGGGAACTCTCCAGCTGTGTAGACTAGGTCCACCGCCGGGGACCAGTTGAGTAGTACGTGACGTAGCACCGAGTTGGGTCGTCGGGGCGCCTGGGAATCGGACGTCAAGCTTCACCGGAATCGCTGAACCGACCTCGACATCCTACCGGGTAGCTCGTAAGTAGGCTAGATCCGCCGCCGGGGATTAGACCGAGTAGACCGCGTCGCAGAGCTAGCAGTGGGTCGTTGGGGCACTGGTGAACCGGAAGCTACGCTCCAACCGGAATCGCCGGATAGACCTCAGCACCTACTGTATGGCCCGTTGAGTAGGCTAGATCCACCGCCGGGGACTAGATCGAGTAGATCGGGACGACGCGGAGAGCTAAATGGCTCACAAAAACGAACATCGGAATCAGGAGAAATCTACCGCTCGGTTGCAGGAGAATAGGCTAGATCCATTGTTGAGGACTAGACTGAGTAGTTCGTGAACAAGTGAGGGCGGGAGCTGAATGGCTCATCGGGAAAGTAAAGCCAAACGGAACGAGAGGAAGCCAAAGGGCTCAAGAAATTGTGGTGCTAAAACAAAAGAAGAATCGGTATCGGGAGAGCCTCCTTCGCCGGGGAACTCTCCGTCGGCGTAAGCTAGATCCACCGCCGGGGACTAGATTGAGTAGACCGCGACGAAATACCACCAGTCGCAGGTCGTCGGGGCATCAGCGAACTGGACGCCCTGCTCCACCGGAATCGCCGAACTGACCTCGACATCTGGTTGGTTGGCTCGGTTTCGGGAGAACTTCTCTCGCCGGGGAATTCTCCGTCGGAGTAGGCTAGGTCCATTATCGGGGACTAGACCGAGTAGTTCGCGAACAAGTCTGGTGCTCAATGAGTAAACGGTGCTGAATGGTGCGAGAAGGGAGTTGCGGTGCTAACTGGCACAAGGAAGCCGAAGGGCTCGGTGAATTAGACAGTCTGAAGTTTGCCGCCCAGACTGTACTCGTAGGGGAGGAGTACTAAGCCTCGACTCACAGCCAGCTTTCCGACTGCCATGCAGAACTTGCCAGTCTGTGTGGATGGTAGAGAATTGGTGGTGTGTAGAGTAGTGGGGCTGTAACCCTGCGGAAGAAACGAACTAGTAAGTAGTTGAATTAGAGTGTGTGCTATGCACATAAACTTTAATTGATCATTAGTGATACAGACCCGCAAACTAGAGTAATGTTACATCAATTTTAATATGTTTTACATCATTTTAACATCATGGTGGTACCAGTTTATATGGGAATTTACTGTGTGACCGCACTCTTCAACCCGTAACTCCGGAACTCGGATCAACTAAAAATTCAATAGCAGCTTATGGGAGCGTTATACCTTTCAGATGAAGCTAAGTTTGCGAAAATCGGTTCAGCCATCTCTGAGAAAATTGTGAGTTTAAATGACACACACACACATACATACACACACAGACATTTGCCGATCTCGACGAACTGAATCGAATGGTGTATGACACTCGGCCCTCCGTTAAAAAGTCGATTTTTACAGTGATTGCATAGCCTTTCTTTATATGAGAAAGGCAAAACATATAGAAATCAAATTCTTTGTTATATTGTTATAAGGTTTAACAATAGATGCTTTAGGAAAAACATTGCCATAAAAATTTATATCCACAATAAAAGCTGCATTTAGAAAAGCATAGTAGTATATTTAAACTGATTTTTTTTCCATTTGAGTACATTGCGACTTATGCCCTCATGAAAAATCTGTGTCAATGTGTGCATCCGGGTATCTGGTCCAACCAACCAAAATTACGACCTATGGTTTCAAAGTATAATGTTTTGATCCCTTGAGGTACTCCAAATGGGCATATCATTTTAATTCTACTGATTCCAGCACCTGAAGATCGCTCTGAGTTAGCTTAAAATTTAACACGTCCAAGTTCTCCTTCAATCGGACATAACGTTTCGATTTCGGTAATGGAACAGTTCCAATTTCTATCTGGAAGTAGTAGTTATTAGCCAATATCAAAAACACCATTTAAACATACTCACCAAATATCGTAAGGCAATTTGTTCAACTGATTTTCCATATTTCGAAGCAATTGTTTTCAGTCCATCCGAATACAGATAAGCAGGCTTCATTTCCAGTGGCTTTGGTTTGCCTAGTGGACTGTAACCCATTATAAGAATCCGATGCTCCTCGCAATAGCTCCTCATCTCAGCCTGATTAAAACCCATCGAACATTCGACCAGGTTAACCGTCGGTCGAATTACGCCATTATCAAGAATCGTTTGTATTTGTTGTATGCTGAAATTGGAAACTCCGATCGAACAAACCAACCCCTTCCACTGACATTTCTCCAATGCTCGCCACGTGTCCAAGGGTACCACGGAATTATCAATTTCCTTGTGATTACCTGATTCCTGCCTCGCAGCACTACTCTTATATTCCAAAGAAAGCGGTGTATGCAAAAGGTACAAGTCGATATAATCCAATCCTAACTGATTCATTGACCGCCGGCAACTTTCCTCGACTCTTTCTGGGTGATGATAGCGCGGATCCAGTTTGGATACAAGGATCAATTCTTCGCGTTTCACTTTTCTTTCGGAAACCATTTCTCGAATTGCTTGACCGACGATCGATTCATTTCCATGGACATAAGTTGTATCAAACAGTCGATATCCAGCATCGATTGCAGCTTTAACCGCTTTTACTGTAGCTATTCCGTCATCTCCGGTACTTTTGTACGTTCCAAGTCCAATGGCAGGGATTTGTCGGCCGTTGTTTTTTTTTTTTTTTGTTGTCGCTGTCTTTGGCTTTAGACCTGGAGTGGTCCATCTCGCCATTCGTTTTGTTCTTGGTTTTCGATGTTCGGTTGTCTGTGCGCTCAGAAGTTTATTTCTGCTTCATGTAGAAAGCTTGTGATTTGTTTTAATTCATCCGTTTTGTTTTCCTCCAGTATATTTTTCAAAGGTTTTTTGCTGTCTAAAACTTTATAATATGATCTGGTCATCATCCATTTTACGCAGTCGTATAATATGTGCTCGATGTTTTCCTCTTCGTTACACGTATCACATTGGTTGCTTGTCTCCCAGCCCCAATTGTATTTTCGATCTTTTGTTGTGCAGTGATTGGATCTGATCCTGTTTAGCGTTATTTTTTCGTCGGTCGATAGATTGTGTATTGTGTTTTCTTTGAACCAAACTTTTTTACAGGGTTCCTTGGCAAATTCGAAGTGCTTTACCCCTTTGCTCTCTGATGCTGTTTGGTATTCTCTTACCCAGCTGTTCCAGATTTCTTTCTTAGCTAGTTTTAAGGTGTCTCCCAACGTCAGTGTTTCGAAGTTGTTTTGCGGGTAAGCAGTGGTTTGTACCGCCAGCATGTCGGCTTTTTCGTTACCGATTATACCTACGTGGCTTGGTACCCATTGGATACTTATCTGGTTTTCGAGTTGCTGAGATTGATATATCAATGTGAAGATATCTAGAACTATGTGATTTGTGTAAACCGTATTTCTGTTTTTGATCATTTCGCATGCACTTTTAGAGTCTGTAATGATGACTGCTTTACTGTAGTTTTTTTCGTTGCATATGCGGATGGCATCGCGGATCGCTATAAGCTCCGCGTTTGTGATGCTTACGTTCGCGTTTATCTTGCTGGTTCTACTTATTTGGTCCTGTGAATCTAATGCGGCCGTCGCTACTCCGTTCGCATTTTTCGAGGCATCTGTATATATTTTGTTGAACTCTTGGTAATCGTTGGTTATCGTTTCTGTAGCTAATGCTTTCCATCTCGCGGCTGATATATTTTCCTTTTTAGCGTCATTGGTTAGTAGATTCGTTCTAACGTTGATTTCGCAATTTTTGGTTCTTTGTCCCTCGGTTCTCATGTTTTCGTTGTAGCTCCTCATTTGGTACAGTATGTCCATGTGTTTTTCTGCCAATATCGTCATATACGTTTCGTTGTTCTTTTCCTCTTCCAATGTTTTATCGATGAACTTCCGGTTGGGGTTGAATCCGTGTTTATTTTTTATCGTTTCCTTCAGTGCCAGCCACTCTACTCTTATTTCCATTGGCATTGCTCCACTATCAGCTAGCATGACGTTGACTGGCGTTGACCTTAGGTATCGCATGGACACTCTTACGTATACATTCAATATGGTTTCTAATTTTCGTCGGTTTGTTTTGGCTGCTGTCCCGTAGATGATTGAACCGTATTCCAGTTTCGATCTAATCAAGGCGTTGCCGATTTTGAGCAAGGTTTCGGGGTTTGCCGGACTTTTTCTATTCGATATCATTTTTAATAAGTTTAGACTGCTTTTGCTTTTATTTGTTATGTCTTCTATGTGCTTCCTGTAGTTCATCCCTCGGTCGACGACAAATCCGAGATGTTTATGCGTATTTTGCAGTTGTATATCTTCGTTCTGTAAGCGTAGTTTGATACTGGTATCTGCGATTTTGCTGAAATTGATGGCCACACATTTCGCGGGGTTAATGGATAAATTCATTTCTTGTAGGCTTTGTCTAAATTTCTCCAGGTACCTATTTGCCTTGTCTACCACCTCGGTGCCATCTGCAGTCACTATCACCGCAAAATCGTCCGCAAATTGTGTTAGCACTACGCCTGTTTCCTCGCAGGAATGTAAGCCTGCAGTGTACAAGTTAAATAGAAGCGGAGATAGTGGGCATCCCTGTGGAAGTCCCATGTTAGCTTCCACCGATAGTATTTCGCTTTCCGTTGTTTGCAGTTGGATTACTCTGCTTCTTAGGTATTCGAACAGCCATTCGATTATGTCTTTCGGAATTCCTTTGTTCTGTAGAATGGTTAGCAGTTTTTGGCAGTCCACTGTGTCGAAAGCTCGTTCCACGTCCAAGAAAATTGCGATGGTGCTCTTTTTGTTATTTTTGGCTTCTTTAACTGTGTTAACTATATAATTTACACAACTGATTGCTGAGTGGTTTTTCCTAAATCCAAATGACAGCTTCGGAAATAACTGCCTCTCTTCAGACATGCTATATAGGCGGTCTTTTATGACAGTGTTGATCGTCTTCAAGAAGACGTTCATCAGGGCTATACCTCTTTTCCCTGATGCATCCATGGGGTCTTTGTTAGGTTTCTGGATGAGTATAAGTTTGCTTTGTCTCCATTTCACTGGAATGTTTTTCGTGTGCCATACCTCACCTAATTGATTGCAAACTTCGCTTAGAATGTTTAATTTTAGACCCTTTAGTAATCTGAACGATATGTTGTCTGGTCCTGGAGAGGAGTGGTCCTTTTTCATGAAGAGAACTTTCGAGATTTCTTCAAAGGATAGTGGAGCTACGACTGAATTATCATCTGATGCCTTGTATTGTCCTGACGGAATTACAAGCTCTGTGTTTTTTGCTTTATATGTTTGTTCCATAAATTGTTTGGCTAATTGATGTGGGGGAAAATGTTCTGCCTTCCTGTTCTTTCCTGTTAATGCCGTATCAATGCCTCGAATTATATTCCAGATCTGTCTTGTTGGGGTAGATTCGTCAATTTTCTCTTTCATGTCTCGATCGTGCTTGCGTTTTTCCCTCCTAACTTTCCTTTTAAAAATTGCTCTTGCTTTTTGTAGTTCGATTTGCGTTTGTAAGGTTTTGTTTTTGTTAAACAGTTTTAGCTTCCTTCGTTTTTCGTCGTACGCTTGCTGTATTTCCTCATTCCACCATCTTTTTAGAAAGTTAGCTTTTTTGTTCGTTATCGTATATGAAGCTTCACTTATTTTTTCCTCAAAGATCTCTTGCAAATCCGATGGATTGCCTATGCATTGCGGCTGGATTTGATTGATTTTTTCGATTGCTTTCTTCACGTTAATTTTTGTGATTTTACCTACGACGACTGGCGCTTCCAGCGTGATTTCGATTATGATGCAGAGATGTGTGCTGCCGAACTCTTCTTGTACCACTTCCCAAGAAGCATGTGCTGCGATTTCCCTTGTTGCGAATGACAGGTCAATAGCTGTGGGTGCGCAGTTAATTCGGGGTATGGTGGTTGTTTGGCCATTATTTAGCAGGATCAGTTTCGATGCATCTAGCTCCTGTACGATCGTCTTTGCTTTCTCACATGGTCTTGCCTCTTCCTCCCACAGCGGGTGCCTAGCATTAAAATCGCCTGTTAAAAGCAACTCTCCGTCCACTTTCTTCAAATATTTGAGCAGCTCTCCGATTTTTTCTGCTACGGTTTTTACTATTTTCTGATCCGGTGGCGCGTAAGGCTGGATGTTGTTGGCTCGAATCAAAACTTGTCGAAAGTAAACAAAGTTCATTTCATATCGTCAACCTGGCGCCCAGGTGGTGAAATCAACGGAGTGCTGGAGCGTTGCCAGAAAAATTTTATTTCCAGATCAAATTGTACTAAACTTCCCAGTTTAACACAGCCGGAATGCTGGCTGGTTCTAATTCGTATTCCGGCTCCGGTGACACAACCGATTCAAGTTAGAATGTTTAAGGGGTACCATTTCGATGCGGCTTAGCCGCATAACCGAGGCCTAGAGGGCGAGGTGGCCACCGACCCGCCGTCGGAAGCAAGCGAACCTGTGATCCACTCGTTTGCCCGGCTTACTCAAACATAGGGGCTATCCCTAGTTTAAGTCCGACTGAGCGGTAGCGAAGTCGGACAGCACGCGCAAAAGCGATGTGGCGTAGCCACATTGGGTGCTGGACACAAAATAAAATTGGCAACGCTAGCAAAATGTAAACACAAATGAACACTCCGGATGAACCTATCGTCAATTGACATTTCGACGAGTTTTGATTCGAGCCAATAATATGGGCCCGGCGCGTAAAGTGAGATGATTGTGAAGTTGATGGAAAGATTTCTTGTTCGGATGGCGACTAGTTCCAAGGGGTGAAAATTGCCCAACTGAACGTTTTCAAAATAAACATCTTCTCGGACTAGTAATCCTACACCGCCAAAGCCTTCCTCTCTACATTTGGTTACCAAAGTATATCCCCTAATTTTGTATTTCTCTGTTGGCTTCATCCAAATTTCTTGTATGCTAGCGATTGCTATACATTCTCTTTTCAGGAACATTGTAATTTCTTCTCTTGTTTCGATTGGTCTAATTGATTGTATATTGTTTTGTAAAATTCGAACGTTTCTATTCATAACTGGGTTTCACTCTCTTCTATTTCCTCATTTGTGTTGTTTGCTGTCTGTTCCTGTGGGTCTATGAAATCGTTTATTATTTCCATTAGGGTTGTGCTTACTTTTATTATCAGTAATTCGTAGTTGATGTCTGATGCTTCCTTATTGTACATTTCCAGATTTATGCCGGCTTGTAGCTTCATTAGTCTTGCCATTGTTTTTAGATTTTTCCAACAGTTCTGCATATCTGTCATTGTCCTCTCCCATTCACTAGCTCTGTGTGGGTTATCTTTAAATTCGTGGTCTTCTTCTCTCTCGTACTCTCTTTGTGGTTGTGTTTTTGTATTTTGTGTTGGTTTTGTGCGAGCTTTAGACTGTGTCCATACTGTTCTGTATTGTGTGCTATGTTGCCTGTTTTGTACTCTCTGTTCTAGCTCCGGGAATTCTTCAAGATCCTGTAGTGCTTCGAATCGGTTTTGTTTTCGAAGCTTCTGTTTGGCTTCCTCATATGACATTTTATCTTTCAGCATCATTCTCGTTATTGCTTCTTGTTTCTTTCTTTCCGGGCACGCTCTGTCAGCTGCATCATGATCTCCTTTGCAGTTGATACATTGTGTTGTGCAGTTTCCATTTTCGTGGATTTCTCCGCAATTTATGCATTTTTGCTGCCGTCTACATTTGTCCTTTCTGTGTCCATATCCCCAACAGTTGATGCACTGACGTACTGGGAATAGATAGAGCTCTACCCGAAATTTGCATCCGTAGAGCTCCACTTTTTCTGGAAGTTTTCGTCCTCGGAATGTTATTTTAACGTTCCAGGTAGGCTCGAGCCCCTTGTCTTTGTTTCGTTTCTGCATTCTTTCTACGTTTGTTATTTCTATGTCGCTGTTAAGTTCTTTTTTTATTTCTTCTTCCGAGTAATCAAGTGGGATGCCCTTTACCAGACCAATCGTTTGTTTCCAAATTATTGGAACATATCCTTTCAAATTGAATTTTGTCAAATTTATATTGCTTGCCTTCATGGCCTCCTGTTCCGATGAGTAGGTGACCTTAAAGTACGATTCACACGATACATCAAGATCCGTCAACGGAACGGAACGTCATCGGTACGTCAAGATATATTAAACGTGTTTTTAACACACGCATTCACACGAGACATCAGTCTTCCGGAACGTCACAGAACGGCAACAGCACGGACCGTCACCATTTCTCTCGAAGAATATTTGACGGACCTTGATGCTCGCATACATGCACGTTTCATGTGCTTACAATGCGCTTGACGTTTGTTGAATTTGTATTTGCGGGACATGTTGCACTCATAATTAATTCAAGAGTACTTATTCAAAAGGTCCTAAGTGACATTGAGCTCGAACTGAGAAAATTATTTTAGTTAAGTAACCATGTATTATAACGAGAACAAAAAAAAGCGGAAAAACTTTCATCTAATGAAGAATACTTCCACAAAGTGATTACTAAGTTTAATTGCAATATTCTTATGCAATTCAAGTGTAATTATATTAGCTAAATGGTGATACACAACCGTTAAAAGGAAGATCAAATTTCTCAACGAACACATTTGTCCGTGGTGGATGTCAGAAACGGAAGGGGCATTGCGGTATCATGCAATGTGTGAAAAAGTTATCAAAGGATATCACGATACGAATCATTGCGGATGTAACATCCTGAAATTCTAAACCTACAAGAAAACCAATCTTATATAACGAATTTTGTTCGTTCAAGGTGTGGACATTTTGTGGTCAGTTGAAGCGGCAGAAGACGAGCGACAATTGAGGGGATACAGATACTGAAAACCTACTCCAAAATGCACCCTACTACACCTAATTCGAATCCAAGGAACATTTTCAACGTAGAAACAGAATCTAATCACCGTTAGGAGGCAAGATCGGTCAGGATCCCGTAATCAACTAACGAAATTTGCTCAGATGATGACGTTCCCAATGAGGTGAGCATTGACAGTATTTTGCAACCAGTTATCCCGATTCGATGCTCTGAAGAACATAAAAGGAGCAAATTCAGTATCTGAAAGAAATTAGTCGGCTCTTGTTGGAAAATCTTTACTTGGTAAGCTGTCAGTTTGTTGCTGTTGATGTGCACTTTTATATCATGTATTTCATTAACAGATGCCAATTCGGGTAGCCACTATTACTCCAAGGTCCCGGCCATGAAAAAAAATATTACTTCCACACTACCAGCGGTTCAAATAGAGTAAGTCGATTGCGTCGATCATTTCACTCATTGGATACGGACGAGTGGCTGCAGCAACAGGTTCTTTTGCTCAACAGATGGGATTATTTGGTAAAGGAGTTGATTGCAAAGCTAACCTTTGTCGCCAGCCAATAAGTCACAAAAGTGAGGTCCTATGTAGTTTTTATTTTTTCAGATCGGGCAGCACACAAAATAATGTCATGGTGAAAATCCTTCAAGAAATAGAGGTTTTTTACCTTCCATTGCTCATACTGTGTCCTGTGCGACAAACACAAGACTGGAATTGTCGGATAAGGTCGGAAATAACAATTTTTACTTGTTTTATACTTTACAGCAACCGCAAAAGGTGCCAACGACAAAGAAAAAACAAAATACAGCAGAAAACTTCAATAGCTATAGAAGTCCGTCATTTGCCAATGCCGGATCTGATCCCTATGCAAGTACTTGGCATTGATCCACGACTGATTGGTGCAGCCATAGTTACACCAAAAGCAGTGACATTCACAGCATAAACCGCCACAGTTACAACCAAAGCTTTTGGACAGGGATTAGCCTGATCTCTACTATAGTTAGGCCTTCTCTTCGAGTAGACATAGGTTTAGCACTTTGAGGTTCGTAAGTTTGAATTATGAATGTAGTTTGCAAAAAGATGGGCTTTTGAGCATAACAAACCAAATATTGATGTACGCAACAGATTTGATAAATGTTTGCGATTTTGTTGGTTTTGATTGGACGTTCTTTTCATCATTGAACTCAATTTGAGCTGGTTGGTACCAACCCAAACATTTCGGTTGCAAGTTTATATTTTTCTTCTGTATAGCTTTAATGATGTTTTGCAGCCAGGTTATATCCCAATCTGTGTAGTTGTAAAAGCTAGTTTAGTAGAGATGTACATTATATAGAATTATCTCACCAGATGATTATACTGTAATATATTCCATCGAACGTTATTTTAATACTATCGGTCTTTTCATCAAGAATCGGAATATATAGCAAATTAAACTTTAACGTTTTGTACTATTTTTTTAAATTCATTCAATTTTGGGCAATATTTGTCTGATCTAACCCAGTAAAGCTCAGCCGGAAAATGATCCGGAAATCTGGCTGTTTCAAGTGAATATTCGACTCCAGTGTCCCAACAAACCAAATTGGAATCGGTGGTATCACTAGAGCCGGGGTGTTAACAAGAACCAGCCAAAATTCCAGCTGGACTTACTGGGAATTTATGAATGGTAAGTTAAAAAAAACAAACATTGACTAGAAGAAAATTTTCTTCTAGTCACCAAGTGACGTGATTGTGAGAATAGGGCCCATGGTTTCATCACACTCATTATCATCGTGGCATAATGTGGGTTTTCAGAATCATGACCAAATGGGATTTAGATTTCCAAGTGCCTAGATCCTGGATCGCCACTCTACAGTCTACTTGTACGACACCGCAAGGGCAGCTATCCTGATTGCGCACAGACAACGAAAACGGCGTGTACCCAAAGTAAGCAACATCTTTTAGTTTTCCGGTTGAACATAATTTTGGCTGGCCTCTCTTCCATCATTCGTGCTACATGATCAGTCCACTGTTGCCTGTCGCGCTTTATCAGCCTTCCGATGTGAGCATGTTTGTATACTTGGTTCAGCTCGTGGTTTATGCATCTCCACTACTCTACAGGTCGACGTCCTTCGTGAACTTCTTTTAGATAGAACACTTTAGTACGACCGATTTCTCCCGACTTTTGTCAACAGATTCTCGCCCTGATCGTTGGGAACCCCTAGGTTTCAGTAAACAGAGAGTCTCTATTGAACTGAAGCTGTCCGACAATAAAATCATGATCGGTGTGAAAAATATCAACAATTCCAAGGGTATACTAAATAGCTGCGAGTTCTGCGGAGTAAACTGGAACAGGTTTATTGAGTTTCAATGAGGCGGTAAGGTTTTGACTGAATATACCGAAGCCACAGGAGTCATCGAGACTCGGTGTATAACATTTCGTTGCTGTCGACTTCTCGAAATTTACTCTGAAAGATGCTCGGGATCCACGAATTTTGTCTTTCATGGATACGAAGAATACAGTTGAATCAGAAGCATGAGAGAGAAAGAGACGGTTGGGATAATATGAAGAATTGATATTTTGTGTAATGTAATCGAAGTACAAGGACATACATTGGCTATGAGAGTTGAGCTCGACAAGCCTCCCGAAGCCTCTACTAACGGGTTCAAGATATCGCATCGCATGAGCAATCGATATGAGAGGTCCCAAAATCGATTTTTTAGCGGAAGGATGCCTGCTAGCATTTCTAGAATCATCGCATGGGTCGAGTGCATGCCAGTCAATGCAATATGCAAACAACAATACTGGATTCGCTCCAGTTTGATAATCATCACCGACAATATCGTTGTTTGGTACAATCTGATCAGGTCTCCTGGAAGGGCACCCCACCACGTTCCGGTTATTGTGCGGAGAAATTTGATCCTTTGTTGGCCCTTCGGTTTCAGATAGGAAAAGCTTCTATAACTTTGTTTCAAGAACCGTATTTCCATAAAGGAAATTTCTATGTTCAGGAATCAGAATATATTGGCTTAAATAGCACGTTCCCCGTATAGTCTAATCCACGATGACGTCATCAGTTTTAACTTTGACAGTAGCTGCGGGTGGAACTGTGTTCGATGTTTTTCTTCTTCTTGTGTTGTGTTTATTTTTGTTTGAAAATTGACAATCACTGCTTTTGTTTACCAAACTGTATTTGGATAGTTGTGATTTTTATTTAAAAAGACTCATGACTGTGTAGTAGGTAACTGTAAGTCGACTGAAACGACGTTGGGAGTTCGTTTGTGTTAATTCCTGCTGTAGGTAAAGCAGCGGAACTGTGATACACATCGATTGGGTACTCTCACATAAGCTGTTTAGATTCTGAGAGCAACGATGTCTCTGAAAACGTGAAAATGTACAATCTTCGTGTAGAAGATTGTAGCGATAGAAAAAAGCGGATTTCATGATAATGCAATACATGCCAGCTCTAAGAGTGGTACACATTATTATTCTGCTAGGGGCTTTTTCGAAGATCTGAAAAAATCATCGAACTAGAAAAAAGGTACATCGTGATGCATGAAAATCGCAACTCTCCACCAAATTATCAAAAAATTAGTTCAGACAGATTCCCAATGCGGTCAACTGCATCCGGGCGCTTTTCTTTTTCATGTAAATGTACCTGTATGAAAATTTCTAGTATATCCTTACAGTGGAAATATGAAAAGTAACTGATTTAGTGCCGATTTCTTCACCCACACTGAACTTTTAAAAATAATGCGTGGGTAAAGAAATCGGACCTTAGTTTATTTAGTCACTATTTTTGAGTAATTATTCTCTGGCAAGAATCTGAGTATGTTTAACAACATTTGTTTTCATTTCAGATGAAACACCAAATGTAGAGAATTCAAAAACGGATCATTCCGAGTCCATTCCGAAAATCGCGAGTGTCGATTATTAAAACAACGATATCGTTTGCAATTGGCACGGTTGCAACAACGTGCTGACTTTCTAGAAACGATACTACGATAATTAAAACGACGGTTTATTGGCTGAAAAATGACTAGTATTAGCAAATATTCAACGTATTTACAATTTTGTAGAAAGTAGCCAAAACTTACTGTGTAATGACAAAGAATGAAGTCTTCGTAATGATATTGAAAAATCTTCTAAGTAACGTTTCATTTGATTATTATTATTATTACTCCGTGTGTGCTACAACAATTTCGAAGTATTTTTACCGAACAGTATTCGCAATGTACGAGTGCTTAAAATATGTAATCTAAATCGTATCAAAAGATACAATCGATAAGCATACGCCACGATCGTTCAAATAACAGTATGGGGATAGAAAGTTATTTATTATTGGCATTTTCGAAATTAGTACAGAGAGACGGTCGAATCCCAAAGCTAAAGATCATCAAAGCGCTTACAAACTTATTCAAACTACAAAATTTCTAATCGGACCAGCAGCAAATGGAATGCTTGTGTTTATCTGTTGCTTATACGGGACGATGCTCTGATCAGTTCATCATCAAAAAAGTCCGAATTTTTCGATATTCTCGAATGCAGCTGATATAGTTCTTACTGACAAAGGATTTGATATCCCCAATATAATCACATCTAAAGAAACTACTACCTTAGTAAAGCGACTAAATTAAATCCGTTAAATATTGATAGAGGTAAATGAATCACGTCGCTTAGAGTTCACGTGAATAATTTGTGTTCTGAAATTCAAATTTACTTCTCTTAAAGGAACAATTCAAGTCGACTCTTGGAAATGGAATTAATGCCGTTGATTTGATTGTATGTTTGGCTTGTATTTTAGGTATTTTTTATTCCTTGAACATTGCCATCGCAATAAAGTGTCGAAGACTTCTAATGGGATTTTTGGTTGATGTGCACCGGTGTAGTGGAGTGCACTGGTTTTGCACTTTCTAGCAGAAGTGTCAATGGAACATACCCAGTTTTCTACACTTCTGCTAGAAAGTGCAAAAATGGTGCAAAACCAGTGCACTCCATTACACCAGTGTCAATCAATCAAAAATCCCATAAGTGTAGCAAGTGCGTTTCGATAACAACCCAGTAAAGTTTAGCCGGAATCCTACCTGTTTCTAACTCGCACTCCGGCTCCAGTGTCCCTGGTGTCGGAATACTATTTAGAACCAGGTTAATTTTTCGGTATAAATTACTGGGAAATACTATGAAGCTCCAGATCAAACCATTCGGAATCCTAAATCAATGCAGTATGGCATCCAGCTAAAATGCGACAATCAACTCCGAAACTGGGATAAATCTTCAAGAAAAAACATGAAATGTTTATTGCCAGCTGGTAGGGCAATTCAGAGGTTCTCTTTTCACTATCCAGAAAACCTTGACTTACTGGACACAACTTTCCGGAGACACTATCTTCCCAAATGTTCAATCTCGCATCAAGTCAAACCATTTTAACCCGTAAGGTTTAGATTGTTGCAATGTAGCTGAATGTATTTTTTTTCAAATCTGTCTGTCCGTCGACTGTGCATGCAAATTTGCCAAGGAGCAGATTATGGCATTCAAATGGGAGCAAGCAACACCATGGCAGTGTGAGGTCGGGACATTTCCTCGTTCATCCGCATTGAATAGATCGCTTGAACAAAGAATTTTCGAATGTTTTCTATAACTATAGAACTAGCAAGTGAAACTATTTTATTGGTTAAACTTACTTTTCCCACAACCATCTATTTTCCTCTACTATCATGTCTTCGACTGTATGTACAAACCAGTTTAATTTTTGTTGTAGCTATCCAAACTACGTTTTTTTATTATATTGCCAGTATACGACGAAAGTTCATTAAAAAGTCAACAACAAGTCAGTCGTCACAGATGTTGATAGCTCGCATAGTTGAAATACAACATAGTATGGATCAATGTTTCTAATAACTTTTGTTTTATTGATGTACCATGATGTATCAATCGATAAATAAACTTCTGGTTAGCTATTGTTAGATTTTACACATCGGAGGACAAAGAGGTACCAAGAACCATAATATTGATTTCACCCACAAATAACAAAATGCTCTAAATAAAAACTAACCAAAGCTACTCTTCGTTGACTTGATATTCAGTGCAAACTAGCAGATTTGTCGCATTTAATAAGATTACAAAATTTTATTAAATTACGAAGAAGTACTACAAATCGTATTAACCAAATGTAAACAATCGAACAAAACGTTGGTTGCAGTGTAAAATGTACCCAACAAGCAAAAACAACAGCTGTCATTCCACCCGCAGCAAATGTCAAAACGGCGGGGAAGTAGAAATCGTGGATTGGACTATGTAGTCAGAGATTTGTGCCTTGCCATGTCTTTTCATCATTTCCTGAGCAAAAGGAGAAGGATGGAAAAAATAACAGCACAAAAACAAACAACAGTTAAGTTAAACTCACAAGTAGAAATTCAACTAAACGTTTTGTTGTTTCAAAAAGGCCTGATTATTCTGCGTGTTTGAAGACGCGACAATAACAATAGGGACCATTTTTGTTCCTATTTTACTTCAGAATGGTCCAGCTCCTGATTGGTTGATTCTGACTTTTTGAACCGTACGCAATGTTACTGCAGGGATAGCGAAATGATGTTTGGCAGTGTTGCTATATTTATAAGAAAAGATTGTAGTTACTTTTGACAAATAAAATTATTATCGTTAAGAAAGTAACAATTACTAAATTGAACTGAAGTTGTGCGGCGAAGTGAATCAAGTATTTATCCTGCATTTACCGTATACGTGGTTGATTAACTTTAACAGATATAAGACAGAAACTACACCATAATCTAAAATTATTCAGAAAATGACTTCGTCAATCCTTACTAAACACCCATGACACGGAAATACGATGCCCTTGTTCAATATAGTGGATTTTAGATGCAAAATATTACCAGCCTAAAATAAATTAACAAGACTCCATTTTCATTAATAAAAATAGCAACACTGTTCGGAAGATTTCGGCAGGGTGAAAATGCGCGAAAAAAAGAATGCCGAATGAAAAATAAGAAGCCGATTGTCACGTCTTCCCAGTGAGCAAATTTTCTGGCAGAGACCGCTCTGCTAAACTTCTGTAAGTCTTAGTTTGGCTGCCCTGTCAGATTTCTGCATGTATCCTGTCGGGTCAGTTGAGCTAGAGAGAACTCGGTTTCGCTCGCGTTTTCTGGCAAATTTTAACAAGAACCGAGCTAAACCCTGGCATAACTCGGACATAAACTGTGCAAAGATCCTGGCAATTCCTACCTGGTAGAATTTAGCACGAATCGAGCAAAACATCTGACAAAGACGTGGCAGGAAGCGTGCAGAGATCTTGGCCGTACCTTTCTGGCTTGATTCTGGATAAAAGTGAGCAGGATCGGTTGGTTTAACCGCTTCTGTCAGAAACGGTTGTTGCATTTGAGCGAATTCGTTGCCAGAATTCTCGCACAAATCGTGCAAAATGCTCGCAGAAACTCTGCCAGCATCAATTTCGCTTTGCTAAACTTTTGCTAACTTTCTACTTGCCACGCTGACCGGGTTGTCTTAGCAAATTGGCTACGCGATTGTCTTCTCGTCTCTTTGATGAATAGTTTGAAAGTGTATACCGTATCAATACTTTATAAAAATGGAGGATGAAAAATTAATTGAACTAGTTCGACAAAATATTGAATTATACGACATGTCAAACAAAAAATATATGGACAAGGAATACAAGGAAAGAATTTGGAACAAAATCGGGAACGAGCTGGGATCCGATGGTAAGACTATCAGAATTTCTGCGAATTTTAATCTTGTTCTTGTTGTTTATTTCCGCATCTGCAAGGCACTGTTTTTATCAAAACAAGGCCGACTCATAAGTGGTTAGACGGAGATATTCGTTTCATATCCATTAGAAACCCCTTTCCAAAACCGATTCTGAATCTTAAATGGATTCAGTATGGATTCTAGCTCAAATAGAATAACCACCGGTGGTTGTTACATGGCTTCTTAGCTATATCCCAGTTAAACTCATTCCGGAACCGGTTCGGATTTCTGAATGGAGCCATTATGGATCCCAAATCAAATGCAACAACCGATTCCGACTCAGAATCGGTTGTTGCATTTGATTTGGAATCCATAATGACTCCATTCAGGATTCCGAATCAAATTCCGAATGGTTTGACCGGGATATACCACCCAATCACTTTTGATATAGGGTAAAGAGCCTCTTTTGGCCCTATTAGGGAGAGACCAGATCTATCTGATTAATTACATGGTCTACAATGGATAGAACACCTATAAATTGGCATCATTATCTTTGTTTCGTTCTTCAGGACTAATCAAATAACAAAAAAGGCTGGACTAAGATACTACCACAGAGAACAGACGTCCATCTTCAGCATTCAACTTGTGTAAAATCTCTAACGGTTTCGAAGGTAGTTTGGATATCTAAACCAGGTGCGCTACTGTCGTCATGTTTTTTTGTGGCTGAGTGCGACAGAATTGACAGCGGTTATTCATCTACCCAGTCAAACTAGTCCGGAACCGATACGGAATTCCAGCATGAATTCCAGCTCAAATGCGTCAACCGATAGAGTCGGAATCGGTTGTTTTCTTTGAGCTAGATTCTATGCTGAATCCATCCAGGATTTCGAACCGGTTCCGGAATCGATTTGACGGATAGTTTGGATAGGTTGGTGTGGCGGCGCAAGCGTTTTTCGTATATTAATTCAAATGTTTACACACGTTTTTTAAATATTTTTGTTCGATCATGGATGTCTGTTCTCTGTGATACTACCATTTAAGCCTATGCGTTAAAGAAAGATGGCGGATGCTGCTCTCTTGAACGGCTTCGAAAGGGTTAGGGAGATAATATAAACAGGACGAAAATAGACTCATTACAAGGAGCAGGTCACTCTAGGAATGTATAACACATTTGCATCAACTTAGAAAAAATGCATTTAATTTCCATTTTTGCATCAACTTTGCACACGCAAAATGCATTACGAATTTCTATTTTGATGGAAAGAAATGCATTTAATTTTGCAGATTTTTAAAAATGCGTCACAAGTGATCTGCCCCTAGCTCATTACCATATATTAGAATAGGCTTATTTAGCAGAAAAATTATTGGAAAGTTTAACAGTGCCATCATTATCAAGATAAAGTTAACAACAAAATGTGTCCATCGTAACATTGGTTTATTTAAAAAAAATATGCGATTTATTTAAGTATACAGTCGTGATTCGCTGGTTGGGCCACAGCCTTGTCCAACTAACGAATTTGATTCGCTAGTTGTACCGACTGACAAATGTCAAAAACTCCAAAGGCGATGTTGGCAGTGTAAATGCATCTATTCATATTTTTAAATATTGTCAGATTGATTGTCAACGTTAATTTGACATGAGATTTTGACGTTCAGATGCTTTTTAGTTGGACAAGCGGTCCAGTTAAAAATGTCCAACCAGCGAATTACGACTGTATTAGGAAAATCGATCGTTTTGCCAAGGCAAAGATCCATTCTCGGAATTAAAAAATTGTTTGAATATTTCGCGCATATGAAATGCAGACGCTCCTGCGTTGCCACCCTGTCGAGGCAAGCTCCTGAGATTCAGGTCTCCTTCTGCTAACTCCACGGATGTAACCGTCGTTTCCCGATCCTTTATAAAGTTGTGCAGTATGCAGGTTGTCAAAATTACTTTGTCAACATTATCTGGTAGTAAATTTATTGTTCTGAAAAATATGCGAAACTTGTGAGCTAGCTGCCCGAAGCCGTTTTCAGAAACTCGCCGTGCTCGGGATAATCTTAAATTGAACACCTGTTTTTCCAAATCGCCACTACTTGCTGCTCCTGGGTATGGCCGAAGCAAGTAATTTTTTAGTGGAAACGCCTCGTCTCCCACTATGACGTATGGTGCTGATATTTCTGTGTTGGGCAAGTAATCGTCATCGGGAACATTCAACTCGTTTTGTTCCAACGCTTTCCCCAAATTAGAATGCGCAAATATGCCGCCATCGCTGTTTTTTTCCGTACGATCCGACATCGACGGCTATAAATTTACAGTTCGCATCAAACAAGGCCAGTAAAACAATAGAAAACGTTTTTTTATAGTTAAAGTATTGCGATCCGCTGTTTGGTGGTGCTACTATTTGGACATGTTTTCCGTCTATTCCCCCAATACAATTAGGAAAATTCCACTGTGTCCAAAATTCTTCTGCGATCCTTTTCCATCGGTTTTTGTCTGGAATTGGCATTGTTTCTGCAAACATCTTGGCAATTATTGCTTCGCATACATCTTTTACTATTGTATGAACAGTGGAATGACCCATCCTGTAGCTGAAAGCGATGGTGTGGTATGAGTCACCAGTAGCAAGAAACCTACAAATAAGATATATATATATATATATATATATATATATATATATATATATATATATATATATATATATATATATATATATATATATATATATATATATATATATATATATATATATATATATATATATATATATATATATATATATATATATATATATATATATATATATATATATATATATATATATATATATATATATATATATATATATATATATATATATATATATATATATATATATATATATATATATATATATTCATTTACAGGATCCACATGTAAGGCACGTTGGACATCTTTACGGGACCAGCTAAGAAAAGTCGTAAAAAGATGGGTGGGTAATGTCTGCGACATAACCGGAGAGATGTAGAATACATAAGGAACACGTTCTTCAAATATGTTGATATTCATTGGAATTTTCGGACAAAAGGTGATTTGGGCGAGGAATATTTCAAATTATTCTTTACAAAAATGATGGTGGTCCTGACAAGGACCGTTTTTGTTGGCGTTGTTGGCCTTGGTGGGGAGATGCGCTGGCTTCGATTTTCGTTGGATGCTTCTGACTTCTTACTATTTCCGGGCTTAGCTGTTGTCCAGGAGGTGATTCTGACATGATTGGTGTAGGTGTAGGTCGTCAACCGGTTATAATTTTTCAAGCGTTGTTTACATTTGAAATTAAACCACTGGATCAATTAAAAAAAGTATTGGTCTGTGATATGAAAAGTACGAAATATATCTTCGGGTTTCTGCATTGACGTTTTTGACAAATACAAGATCAATGCATGTGCCTGCAAGTGTAGTTGCTTGTGATGGATCAGAGATCAAACGAAGCTTGAAACATTCATTCATAAAATAAACAAATTTCAAATTCTCTTGTTTTGAAACATCTATGTTGAAGTCGCCTGAAACGACCATTGGAACATTCTGATTTCTAGACTAAATATTCTACATTAAAAGATGGGTGGGTAATGTCTGCGACATAACTGGAGTGTCGTAACTACACTTGTGACGTTAATCCAAATCTAATGATATGCAACGAAATTACGTTTGCATGTGAAATTTTCAAATGATTCGTTATAATTATGGTTAAAAATTCTAATTGGGAATTCTTTTCCATCACCAACTATTTTTCTTTTTTTCGAATCTACAGCATTCTTTGAAAATATTATTGAAATGTTATTGATGAAAAACTGAAAATGCGTTTGGCAACACTGCTCACTAAATGGATGGTGGGAAGACGCACATTCGTTTTGATTATGCTAGTATTAGTAGCAGGAAAGAATGAAAAGGAACATAGCCCGAAAACGAGCAAGCGAGAGAGCGATAGTAATTCGTATTCGCTCTACTAAACTAAAAAAAGATGGGTGGGTAATGTCTGTGACATAACCGGAGCATCGTGACTTCACTTCGAGACGTTAATTTAAATCTAATGATTTATGCAGTTAATCAAAGGAGGCTGCCAAAAAGTTCGAATAAAAGCACGCGACTAGTGTACTTTGCACGTTCTATATTTTATCAACACTAGAGAGAATCGAAAAAATAATTCAAAGTGTAATAGCAACATGCAATTGTGGCAACACTGGCCATGGGATGGTGGGGAACACGCACATTCGTTTAATTTATGATGTATTAGCAGCAGAAAGGAATGGAAAAGCAGTGCGCGAAAACGAGCGAGGATAATTTAAATTCTCTTTCTATCCACATATCGTATTTCTAACCTACTTGCTGAAAATTGTTAAACACCTCAAATGGATATTTCAGTTTAACTCTTATTAGAACACAATTAATTGGTCCTGAAAAGAACCGTTTATTGTTTTATTGCGGGAGCATAATTCAGACGCACTCCCCGCGACACGGTGAGCCAGTTTAATATATTTGGCCTGAAAGTTATGCGTTTGGTGCAGTATTTTGCATTCTCGAACAAACCAGGCGCACTATTTTGCATTCTCGAACCAGTAGGCATCGTTGGCTTCTCGGGGCATCATTACGACTGAGGTTTGTAAGCGTAGCTCGACTTTGCAGTCCTGTACAATCTCACGAACCAGACGCTGGAACGATAGCCTACAGATTAGTTGCCCTTTAGTTGGGGCGAAATTCTTGCAGGGCGACAGTTCCGATGAGTCACCAGTAGCTGGGGCACTGTTTCCGTCCATCGCCATTGCCAACTGCTTTCCTTCGGTGGACTGGCTGCTTGCTAGTGCTTGAACGAATACGAATGATGAGAAAAACCGACTGACCAATATTCATATATAAACACACGAGAAAGCACTACTATCGCTCTCTCGCTCGTTTTCGTTCCATTCCTGCGCCTTTCCTTTCCGTTCGGCTACCAATACTAGCATAACCAAAACGAATATTCTGTCTTTCCATCGCCTTCAATGTAGTGGCCAGTGCTAGCAAACTTGCATGTTCAGTTTTTCAATAACAACATTCAAACAATATTTTCAAAGAATGTTACAGATTTGAAAAGAAGGAAGGAAAATATTTTCACAAATTTAAATTCTTTTGTGTTATTTGTTAGCGCTGATAAAGGCTATTTAGTTTGCTACTAGCAAGGAGCTGCACAAACAAATCGATTTATGCAGTTAATCAACGGAGGCTGCCAAAAAGTTCGAATAAAAGCATGCGACTAGTGTACTTTGCACGTTCTATATTTTATCAATACTAGAGAGGATCGATAAAATAATTCAAAGTGTAATAGCAATATGCAATTGTGGCAACACTGGCCATGAGATGGTGGGGGAACATGCACATTCGTTTAAGTTATGATGGTATTAGCAGCAGAAAGGAATGGAAAAGCAGTGCACGAAAACGAGCGAGAGAGGATAATTTAAATTCTCTTTCTTTCGTTCCACACATCGTATTTCTTATATAGACGCTGGAACGATAGCCTACAGATTAGTTGCCCTTTAGTTGGGGCGAAATTCTTGCAGGGCGACAGTTCCGATGAGTCACCAGTAGCTGGGGCACTTTTTCGGACCGTCGTCATTGCCAACTGCTTTACTTCGGTGGACTGGCTGCTTGCTAGTACTTGAACGAATACGAATGAGAAAAACCGACCGACAGATATTTATATAATCGCGCTAATATGCACTACTATCGCTTTCTCGCTCGTTCTCGTGCCGTGCGTGAGCCTTTCCTTTCCGTCCGGCTTCTAATGGCCTAACCAAAGGAGTATGCCGTCTTTCCCCCACTAACTGCTCTCGTCAAGCAACCAAATACGAATAATCATAAAACAAACATGTAGTGGACCTATATATAAACTTTTCATTATTTTATTGTTCGGTTGGTCCACCATTTTGACGGCTCTGTGCGGGATGGGCTGAAAATTTTCACTTTTCCGAGTCGTTTTCGAAAGATTTTTCAAAACACAATTTTTTGTTATTAGTGCATGTTATACATACTTAAAATTTTAATACAGCATAGAGGAACATATTTTCAACAAATTGGCCTAAAAATCAAATCATTCTGTTAAGTATGATAAAAGTTATTAACGTTCAAAATCTGACGCGGTGCCGCAGCCGATATTTTGAAACGGGACCCCTATATTGAAAGCTTAAATGTATTCTACATTAAAAAAAAGTCTACTAAGAGCGGACAGGCAGCAAAAAACACTTTGAAATGGAGATATGAAGACTGTATGGCATTTGTGCTTCCATTTTTTAAAGAACGAGAAACAGTTTGCAACATTCCGACAAGTGAAGCCCCGATCGTTCAGGAAGATGGGGTTGACGAGGTTTGCGAAGAGAACGTAGATGAAAACATTGTTGAAGATGTTATCGATTCAACACCTACGACATCCAAACGAAATCTGGGAGTACCATCTGACAGTCGTAAAAAACAGCGCAAACAAGAAACAGCATCATCGACTCTTCTGAAATATTTCATCGAATCAGACCAGGCGTCCTCAAGTTCGAAAAAAGCAGATCCGATGGACGTATTTTTTCAAGGGCTGTGTGCGACGGTAAAGACGTTCAGTCCCGCCAATCAGCACATTGCAAAGAACAGACTTTTCCAAACAGTATCGGATATGGAATGGAATGAAATCCAATCCAAACCGAATTTTACCACAGATTCGTTGGATGCAACTGCATCATCTCAAAACGACAATATGACAGGCATTGTAGCCTTTTATAACGAGTTCAATCCAGAGAACTAAATTAGAGACTTCCGTCTTACGAGAGAAAAATAAGAACAGAAATCTTTTCACAGAAAAATCTTACGAAATATATGGCACAATTCACCATAAAATAGTTAGTACTTTATACCGTCTGGGAGTGGTCGGCACCTCCGCATACATACCACAACCTGTTCAAGCTCGACGGGTGTAATAGATGAACAGCGCATCAATTTAATAAAGTTAAATAAATTTGTGTATTGAAAATGAAATTCACATTTTTGATTTTTAAATGCAATTATAGGAACTGGCCGTTTTGGATAAGTAATCAAGTTTCATAAAACTTTACTGTAAACGTGTAAGCACGAAAACGTAAAAGAAAACTAGAAAATACTTTTGATCATCTATTTTATCACAGAGAATAGACGTCCATCTTCAGCATTCAACTTGTGTCCCTAACGTTTTTAAGGTAGTTGGGATGTCCCCACCAGGTGCGCTACTGTCATGTTTTTAGTGGCTGAGTTCGACTGAATTGGCAGCGGTTATACATCTACCCACCCACTGAGGTGTCCAAAAAATTGTTTCAAAATCGTTCAATACGGGTCCAACGATGGACGTTTGTTGGACGGTTATTTAGACGTCGTCCAAATTGGTCCAACGAACGTCCTTCATTGAACGATTTTGAAACCAACCGTTCTTAGAGGGCAGTCAAATCATTCTGGAACCGGTTCGAAATTCTGAGTGGGTTCAGTATGGATTTCAGTTTAAATACATCAACCGGTTGAGTCGGAATCGGTTGTTTCCTTTAAGCTGGAATCCATACTGAATCCATTCAGGGTTCCGAACCGGTTCCGGAATAGGTTTGACGGAGAGTTGGGATAGCTGGTGTGGCGGCGCTAGTATTTTACCGTATATTAATTGAAATGTTTACACAAGTTTTTTAAACATATTTGTTCGATCATGAATGTCTGTTCGCTGTGGTTTTAGGTTTGGGATCACTGTGCGGTCCCAGTTAAACTCATTCCGGAACCGGTTCGATTTCTGAATGGAGTCGGTATGGATTCCAAATCAAATGCAACAACCGATTCCCACTCAGAATCGGTTGTTGCATTTGAGCTGGAATCCATACTGACTTCATTCAGGATTCCGAATGGTTTGACCGGGGTGTAGTGTGGATAGAACTTCCCGGTAGTACTATTCAGAATTCTGAATGAAGTCAGTAAGGAATCTAGCTCATATGCAAAAACCGATTTCGAAATCAACAGAGCTAGAGTTGGTTGTTGCATTTGAGCTGAAATACATTCAGAATTCTGAACCGGTTCCAGAATGGATTTAAATGAAAAAAAAATCCAAATAAACCATTCCGGAACCGATTCAGAATCTTAAATGAATTTTCGATTCAAATGCAATAACGGTTCCATTTGCATTTGAGCTTTGAGTTCACGAATGGGTTTGACTTGGAAACCGTTCTTTGTATGGGATGGAATTTTCTCATGAGACGTGTAAAGCCTGGTACATGGACTAGTAAGAATGGTCTCATGGAAATGTGCTGACGAATCGTCCCGAAAACTGGACAGTATAGTAAGAATAGGTCTTTTTGTCGAGCGCTCCGACCTAATCCTACTAAGCTAAACTCATTCCGAAAACGGTTCGGAGTTCTGAATGAATTTCATGCCAAAAGCAACAACCGATTCCGATTCAGTCGGTTTCGGAATCGGTCGTTGCATTTGAGCTGGACATTAATTCCATTCAGGATTCCGAATCAAATTCTCCAGTAAGTCCAGCCGGAAACTGAGCTGGAATGCTGGCTGGTTCTAACTCGTATTCCGGCTCCAGCGACACAACCAATTCTAATCAGATTCCTGGCTGGACCTTACTATGTCTGAATTTTTTGACCAGATAGTTACAGATAATATAGTTTAATTTATTTTTACGAAGCAAAGACACACCTTAAACATACCATAAGCCGTTGCTTTGGGCTTATGGATTCACGCATCACGGTGGATTCTTTTCGTATTCGCTTTTCTACTTTATCCAATAGGTAGTAGAACTGTGTTTGTGACATCCTGAAATACCGATAGAAGCTAGTTTCCTCTTCCTCGAGTTCTTTCAAAAGCGTGTGGTATTCCCCTTCTGCCTTCCGAAATGTATTCATGGGTCTCACCCACTTCCTTTTTGGTGCTGACCTTTCCTCCTCCTCATCCAGCAAGATTGCCAGCGATACGAGCTGTTTTCTGCTTAGTTTACTCATTTTTGACTTCTATATAACTTTATCGAACTTTCAATGTAAATATTACCACTGAACAATTTGACAGATACCTCTAAATGTAATATTCATATAATACGCTATTTGAAATCAACTCAACCCAAAACTAAGTTCTTCAAGCTTAGCGTGTAGATGTCATTGACGGATGACGTGACGGATGCTACCGGTGCGTGTGAATTGAAATCTGAATTGACGTACCGGTGACGTTCCGTTCCGTTTACGGATCTTGATGTATCGTGTGAATCGTACTTAAAAAGCGGAATTTGCCGATTACTTGTATGTCGACATAGTTTTTAGCTCCTGCTGCATTTAGGGCTTTACCCACGTCGACTGGATGTTTGGGCGTTGGTTTGTCGTAGTTCACTGGTTCCAGGAAAACTGTTTCACCGGTTGACCAGTTATTTGATTTTGTTGATAGTGTATTGTTCTCCTTTTCTGTGCTTAGTCCGGGTTTAGTCTTGTTTTTCGATTCTGCATTGTATTGCTTCCTGGTTTGAATTTGTGATTTGCTGCTCATTTTTTCTTCTTTTCATTTTTTTTTTAATTTAGTCACTATTTATCTTCAACGAAGCTTCGCTGGCACTCCCTTATTGGTAATTACTAAAGGCTAAGTCTGGTTTTCTCTAATGCAGTTTATTAGTCGTTTTTATGTACACTTTCGGCACTAATATTTCAATCACTTTGCTTTGGAAAATTGTGTTCACTTTTTTTCGCATGGTTTTCACAGAAGCTTTGCGCGTCCCGCGACGCCTTTTTCCCAATTACAGCGATCGCTCGGCTTAGCTTAAAAATCCACCGTAGTTCGAAGAAACTTCGCTAAATTTATACTTCCGCGAGTTTAATTCCGCGATCTACTTTTCGCTTTGATTTCCCGACGAGTCAGTATTAAAAAACGCTTCGAATTTTTGATGCCAAAAATTTTCACACGAGGCGATTGTTGGTTTTTTTCTGTTTTTTGGTAAGCAATTTTCGTGACATGATAAAAAGTACGATTAACAGCAAAATTAATTCGACATCATTGCAAAAATACCACCAAAATCACGAAACGCCATGACATTAATAACAAAATGATTTTTTGTCGGCCGTTGTTTAAAGTTCGCATCATGTTAGAGTGAATATGGGCCCATATTATTGGCTCGAATCAAAACTCGTCGAAATGTCAATTGACGATAGGTTCATCCGGAGTGTTAATTTGTGTGTACCTTTTGCTAGCGTTGCCAATTTTATTTTGTGTCCAGCACCCAATGTGGCTACGCCACATCGCTTTTGCGCGTGCTGTCCGACTTCGCTACCGCTCAGTCGGACTTAAACTAGGGATAGCCCCTATGTTTGAGTAAGCCGGGCAAACGAGTGGATCACAGGTTCGCTTGCTTCTGACGGCGGGTCGGTGGCCACCTCGTCCGGGCCTCGGTTATGCGGCTAAGCCGCATCGAAATGGTACCCCTTAAACATTCTAACTTGAATCGCTTGTGTCACCGGAGCCGGAATACGAATTAGATCCAGCCAGCATTCCGGCTGAGTTAAACTGGGAAGTTTAGTAAAATTTAATCTGAAAGTAAAAATTTTTTGGCAACGCTCCAGCACCCCGTTGATTTCACCACCTGGGCGCCAGGTTGACGATATGAAATGAACTTTGTTTACTTTCGACAAGTTTTGATTCGAGCCAACAACATCCAGCCGTGAATATACTACACGATAATACCCTCTAAGAACGGTTGGTTTCAAAATCGTCCGATGAAGGACGTTCGTTGGACCAATTTGGACAACGCCCAAATAACCGTTCAACGAACGTCCATCGTTGGACCCGTGTTGAACGATTTTGAAACAATTTTTTGGACGTCTCAGTGGGTAACGACAAGATAGCATATTATGGGCTGGATGTTGGCGCCAGGTGGTGAAATGGGTGAAATCGTTAGAATTCAACGGGGTGCTGGAGCGTTGCCAGAATTTTTTTATTTCTAGATTAAATCTTACCAAACTTCTCAGTTAACCTCAGCCGGAATGCTGGCTGGTTCTAATTCGTATTCCGGCTCCGGTGACACAACCGATTCTAGTTAGAATGTTTAAGGGGTACCATTTCGATGCGGCTTAGCCGCATAAACGAGGCCTATCCCTAGGTTAAGTGCGACTGAGCGGTAGCGAAGTCGGACAGCACGCGCAAAAGCGATGAGGCGTAGCCACATTGGGTGGTGGACACAAAATAAAATTGGCAACGCTAGCAAAATGTAAACACAAATGAACACTCCGGATGAACCTAGGGCCCATATTATTGGCTCGAATCAAAACTCGTCGAAATGTCAATTGACGATAGGTTCATCCGGAGTGTTCATTTGTGTTTACATTTTACTAGCGTTGCCAATTTTATTTTGTGTCCACCACCCAATGTGGCTACGCCACATCGCTTTTGCGCGTGCTGTCCGACTTCGCTACCGCTCAGTCGGACTTAAACTAGGGATAGCCCCTATGTTTGAGTAAGCCGGGCAAACGAGTGGATCACAGGTTCGCTTGCTTCCGACGGCGGGTCGGTGGCCACCTCGCCCGGCGGATCCTCAGCGGCTTTGCGCCGCTTCGGTTCCTAGGCCTCGATTATGCGGCTAGGCCGCATCGAAATGGTACCCCTTGAACATTCTAACTTGAATCGGTTGTGTCACAGGAGCCGGAATACGAATTAGAACCAGCCAGCATTCCGGCTGAGTTAAACTGGGAAGTTTAGTAAAATTTAATCTGGAAATAAAATTTTTTTGGCAACGCTCCAGCACTCCGTTGATTTCACCACCTGGGCGCCAGGTTGACGATATGAAATGAACTTTGTTTACTTTCGACAAGTTTTGATTCGAGCCAACAACATCCAGCCATGAACCTATCGTCAATTGACATTTCGACGAGTTTTGATTCGAGCCAATAATATGGGCCCCATCTTCACTTTCATCGGCGCGATACAATATTATTTATGGAACCGAAAATAAGGAAAAAGTATGTTAGAAAGACGATACAAATTCGGCCTCCGCGTTGCCGATTGTGCAAAAATATTTGCGAAGCGAACAAACTGCTGTGGGATCGTGATTTCCGTGAAAAGCTGCAGGACGTTATTTGCCTCTGGGTAGTATCTATTATTTTAAGAATCGTGGAAAATGACAATACAACACAACCATGGACACTGTAAATAATTCGATGGAATTTATACCCGGTAAATATTTTCAGATAAAAGTTGTACCAACGGAGAAATTCCACATCTGCAGCGCTTGTCAGACGACTGTAGAAGATTTCTACGCCTTCAAATCCCAAAGCCGTAAAGTGCTACGTGGTGAAATTGTGCTAGAACCGCAGAAAACTCGCTGTGTTACCTCGCCACCAAAGACCGACAATGATTGTACCAACGAGAACCATGAGCTACCACCAACTTTGGAAACGCTGCTGGACGATTGTGAGGACGAGATCGTTCTACCTGCACAAACAGTGGAAGATATAAGTCTACAAGTTGAATTGACCAAAAAGAAACCACGTCGATCGTATCGTCGTAAAGATAACAAAGAAGTGAGATTGAAGCGACCGCCCCATCGTAAAACCGAAGAGGAGAAAACCATGACTCCGGCCGAATACCGCAAACACTGGAATCAAATGTACCGTGATCGCTACAAGGTAATGTGCGACATTTGCGGCAAGACTATTCAGAAGGTTCTTATTGAGAGTCACTTGAATCGACACCGAGGCGTACAACCGTACGCTTGCGAACAATGTGGGCTGCAGTTCCATTGTAAAAATAATTTTCGTAAACACGTTCAGCGGAGTCACGCAATTAATGACGAGGTTGCGTGCGAAATTTGCGACAAAGTTCTTGTTAGTCAAATTGCTTACAAACAGCACCTGAGATCCGTACATCGCGAAAGAAAATTCCAATGCGTCATTTGTGGACTTAAAATTCATTCGAAGTATGTTGTGGCTCTGATTGTCCCTATTTTATATTATCTGTTCAATTCGAGAAATGTTCCTTGCACTTCTAGGAGAGCTCTGGAGCAACACATGGACATTCACAATCAAAAGCGGGATTTTGTATGTCCACATTGTGGTAAAACGTTTTATCGTCAGTATGTGCTCAATATCCATCTGAGGACCCATTCGGGAGAAACGCCGTACGTGTGTCACATCTGTAAGGCCGCCTTTGTCCATCGACGAATCTACGTGATGCACATGCAAAAGCTTCATCCAAACGAACCGATGATGCGTATGGATGGTGTGAAAACACTAAAAGATGCATTAATGAAACGAGAAAACTTTTGAAGTGTATATAAACTAAAATAAGACCTGAGCTGTTGTACGAAGCATTTGGAATTGAAATAAGATGAAAAACCTGTAAACTTGCAACCTTATTTTTACCCCCATTGAATTTGTAGCAGACTTGAATAACCACGTAGACAAATTCAACATTCGGATCAGTTGATTTGTTTTATTTAAAAACGACTGTCAGTTTATGCAAACCATGTCAAGAAATGCGACTAGCACATTTTAATCCTTCCTAGTTGATTTTGCTGCCGTTATTAAGCAACCCGCATCAATGCAGAAAAAGGTTGATTATATATTCCAACATTTTTGTTCCAGAAAATAGGGAATCAAATTTAATAGGGATAACGAAGAACGCTTTTTTGTTTAATTCAATACTAATTCACCACTCTTTTATAAATGGAACGTAACCCAGCGAAAATATTCTTCAGAATGAGAATTTGTGCCACTTTTGATACAAAAGCAGTTTAGTATTATGATTACCTCAACGACTATATCGCACCGATGGAATGTCATCGTAAACTATCCTTAAAACGCTTTCGACTGATATTTTCTCTCTGCTCTCTGTGGTTTTATTCCGTACGGTACTCCGTTGATGTTGGGAGTTTCATAACACATCCAAAGACAAAAAGTAATGTCCATTCCGGCTTCCTAACACTTACGCTATTGAACCAGCATTCGACGCGATACGCGGCCATAGATCAGCACATTCCTTCGCCACGGGACCGGTGATAGCAGAGCCTTTCATTTCACCTTTGTTATTTACTATAACACCCGCATTATCCTCAAAGTAAAGGAACACACCATCCCGCCTGCGGAAGGGTTTTCGCTGCCTAATCACCACTGCAGGCATAACCTTTTTCCGCAGCTCTGGCTTACCCTTTTTGACGGTAGCGACGAACATGTCTCCGACGCCGGCGGCGGGTAGACGGTTCAGACGGCCACGGATTCCATGAACGGCGATAACATACAGATTTTTGGCACCTATAATCGAGAAGAAACGAACAAATCTATTAAATAGAATCGATGCCACAGGAATCATTGTTTACAATCGAGTTGAGGTTAAACAACCACAACAAATCGACGATCATCTCTACGTACGGATATCGCGGATAAACATGATCACTCACCTGTATTGTCAGCGCAATTAATAACAGCTCCAACGGGCAGACCAAGCGAGATGCGGAACTTTCCTCCCGCGGATCCTCCACGTCCTGCAAAGCAATAGAATCGAAAGAGTAAGGCATGAACATTTTGACAACTTGTGACGGACCTAAACAGTCATTCAAACTTTCGATTTTCGGTTAAAAATAAAGGGAATTTCCCGAAACTTCACGTAAATTGTATGCACAGTCGCTTTTTTCACTCACTAGCTACTATATTTAAACGGAATCACTTGAAATTTACCTCTTTTAGACATTGTTTAGGTTGCAGCAAAATCGAATGTGTGCTCGACACTGGTGGAGATGCCGGAAAAAGAACGAACGTCAGTGAAGGTTGACAGTTGAATAACTTCCGTTTTGTTTTGATGTCAGAAAATTTTATATTTGTGAAATTATTCAAGGCACTGTTGCCCAGCGGATTATTATCGGCCGTGTATGATTTAAAATATAAAAGGGCGCATTTCACTTTTTTATAGTAATGAAGTAGTTTAAAAAAATCGGATGGAAATTAACAATAGGTTTGTTCCAGTACACGGAAGTCACTCCCTGTTGCTCCGGAGCAAGAAATTCTTGCTCCTTTTCACTCCGATTTGCTACCAGAAGAAAAAAAGAAAAGAAGATAATACAGGAACGATTTTCTCCCTGTTTGCTCCGGAGTACTTCCAGTTTCTCCTGGTACTGGAACAAACCTAAAAACCCCATAAAAAATCCTTCCGATTTATAAACTATAGTGACCTTAATTTTTTCTTAATTTTGTTCTGCCGAATCTAACCAGTTCTTGCAATTTTTGCCAAGATTTCAACAGCCGAACACTCGGCAAATTCAATTTCCCCTGGGATCTTAGTAAAAGCACTGAAAACTGACATCCCTATTAAAAAAAAATATATACGCGAACTTTAACCCATATAGTCCAACGAATCCACATATTGTTTGGATGATACCCTGAACAGGTCGTTAGGCTCTTGGATCATAAGATGTTTATTAGGGATACAAGTAAAGCTTTCAACTTGTGTAAGAAATTAAACTGTCGGTTTGAAATGATAACAGCAAGTAGCAACTTGCCACTGGTCGGCGCTTCGATTAGTCAGCATTCGCTATACGGGACTTATATGCAAACTTGGATGCAATGGTGACTCACGCATGCAAACCTATATGCGATGGTGATTTTTGTCGTATTTTCATTTAAATATTTACACAGGTTTTTCGGGAAAGTTTGTTCTAGCTTATATGTCTGTTCTCTGTGATAAAAGCTCCAATTGGAGGATTAAATGAAGAATAAAAATCTTCTTTTATTTAATAAACTGATAGAGCTCAACTTTCTAAATATAAAAATATATATGTTCAACCTATAAAACATCAGATTTTCTAAAAAATAATGTAAACACGTCCTCGCTTGACACTATCTATTTTTCTTCACGGTGAAATCAACGACACGACGAGACACTTCTCTTCAAAAAGTGTATCACAAATATGACTACCCCTCAGTGACTCAGGTAACCGGCAATGTCAAATTTGATAGTTGATTAAAAAATCCATTTAAACAGCAACACTGATGAATCTGTCTTTATTTTTTCCAAACAACGTTCGTAGTTACCGTTGCGATCTCTTATTACACTTTCGTATTTTGTCATCAGCGTCCTGTCGATTGGTGAACAATTAGCATAATCAAAAAGACTTCGAATTTACAAGTAGATATTTATTTAATTTGAGTAAAATAGGCCGTATTTAAATTTCATTGTCTTTTCTGGCGTCGCATCAAGTGGTCTGTGGTCGGTTTCCGCGCCAACAAGGGTCATGATCTGGCCAAAAATCGAGCAGACCAGGAGTGTCGCTTTGAGGACGTTGTTTTGGTTGATACGGCGAACAGGATGTGGAGTTACGCAAATATCGCTTCAATGCAGGACGAATCGGTTCCGGAAATCATCGAAAGTCAGATAAAAAGTGTGCGTCGATTAATCGAGTAAGTTGTAATAACGAGGATATAATTTGCGAGGCAGAAAAGTAAAAAAAACATGGTACTAAGAGAAGCGCGAGTCTGCACAAAAGTGTGCCCGACAGCAATGATGAAGACGAAAATAAAGTCGTTAGAACATATGGTGATTTCGAGAAAAGGTAAAAATATTCGGTGGAAGATATTTTTGACGGATCCTGCTGTCTATTTAGAACAAGCCCTACCCAAGTAACCATAAGCATTAAGCCATTGCACTATATTGGCTATACATTTGCACTAATGTTGCATTGAAACTCCATTACAGCATTAACAATGCAATAAACTCTATATTAGCATCAATAATGCATAACTGCACAGCCGACATATAGCATTATCGCTTGCTCTATATGCGTATATAAAGCTGATATAACGCGTACATGCTTCAAGGATCTTTAAAGCATGTAAGCTTTAATGCCATTATAGAGCAAATAAAAAGCCGATATAATGCTATTGTAATGCTGTGGGTTTATTTGTTATGCAACTCTTCTTGAAGATTATATTCGGCATATTTCATTTCAATCGAACATATGCAATATAGTCCTGGGAGCAAACGCAGCGCACTTACCGTGAAGGACGAGGTAAGGTACCTCAGTTGGAGACTTACTAAAGGTAATTTTCGTAAAATTGTCATATCATGTCAGAACGAAAACCCATTAAAGATATTCATTACAATTACGGTTTTAAACAGAACATTTTATTTTAATTTTTTTTTCCTTTTTGCTCATCATACCGAAAGGAAATATAAGAAATGGTTTTAAAACCATGGCGGACAATGACAGCCAGATGAAGCCTTTTAATAGCATTAGTAATGCTAATATAAGGCTTTAAAATTTGACATTTGTGCGCTGGTGCTATATAATAGCATTAGTACTGCAGAAACGAGTTGTCAATCTCTGCACAGTAATAGCACTATATTTCGCCTTTTCTGGCATAATACCAGCATTATATAAGTATTTAGGGCTTCACAGCACTATAAGACTGCATTATATGTGGATCTAAAGCAGATATTAGGCTACGTTATAATGCTTATTGGTTACTTGGGTAATTCAGAATGCTTTATCTACCTTATATGCAACACTGCTTTATTATCCATTTTTCATGCGCAAGGAAGTAATGCAAGGAGTAACCCAGCTTTCACTGTTCGACGAGGTGCTGATGAGAAGTATCTATTCAAACATCTGAATAACCTAAGGCTGGTTTCCTGAAGCCAAGTTGCCAATAAAAATACTGGATTGTCAACGTGTTTCCGACAGGAAAACGGTTAACATGGCTGCGATACACGTGGTATCTTTCGAATACGTCTGTTTGAGAAGGTTGAAAAGTTTGTGCTAAATTCTCATGACAATTAATCCTGGGAAATAACGCGGTATCGTAGAGCAGTTTTGCCAGTTGCTTGGCATACCGTATCCCATCGTGAACATTGTTTCCGGAGATCTGTGAATAATGCTGCTTCAACAAAGCTTGGTTTGGAAGCTTAGTTGTTTGGCTCCGATGCATATAGTGAATTAGTTTCCTGCAGTAATTACCTAGACTATCAAGCTAGAAGCTCCCGGTTCGCTACGGACAAACTAAAAAATGAAGCCGCGGTCGATTTCGTTCACACTCTTAACACAACGATGTGGGTGACTACTACCCAAGTAATTAATAAGCATTATAACGTAGCCTAATATCTGCTTTAGATCCGCATATAAAGCTGTCCTAAAAAGCCGTGAAGCCCTAAATACTTATTTAATGCTGATATTATGCTAGAAAAGGCGAAATATAGTGCTATTACTGTGCGGAGATTGACAGCTCGTTTCTGCAGTACTAATGCTATTATATAGCAAAAGCGTACAAATGTCAAATTTGAAAGCCTTATATTGGCACTACTAATGCTATTAAAAAGCTTCAGTTGGTTGTCATTGTCCGCCATGGTTTTAAAACCATTTCTTATGTTTCCTTTCGGTATGATGAGCAAAAAGGAAAATTTTTAAAATAAAATATTCTGTTTAAAACCGTAATTGACTCTGTTCTAATGCATTGTAACTTGCATTGTAATGAATATCCTTAATGGGTTTTCGTTCTCACATGATATGAATGTTTACGAAAATTACCTTTAGTAAGTCTCGAACTGAGGTACCTTGCCTCGTCCTTCACGGTAAGTGCGCTGCGTTTGCTTCCTGGACTATATTGCATATGTTCGATTGAAATGAAATATGCCGAATATAATCTTCAAGAAGAGTTGCATAACAAATAAACCCACAGCATTACAATACCATTACATCAGCTTTTTATATGCTCTATAATGGCATTAAATGCACTTGTAAAGCTTACATGCTTTAAAGATCCTTGAAGCATGTACGCGTTATATCAGCTTAATATACGCATATAGAGCAAGCTATAATGCTATATGTCGGCTGTGCAGTTATGCATTATTGATGCTAATAAAGAGCTTTATTGCGTTGTTAATGCTGTAATGGAGTTTCAATGCAACATTAGTGCAAATGTATAGCCAATATAGTGCAATGGCTTAATGCTTATGGTTACTTGGGTAGAGTGTTTTGCGCAATGCTCGAAATACATCAAACCGAAACTAGTGTCAAGCAGCATGTTTTAGAATAATGGTAAGGGCAAATCGAAACTGGTAGATATTGTTTATGCGTTGACTGGTTCCAGAACTATTGAAGAAGTATAAGCCGAAAAAGAACCGCGCAGATTCCTTTCGTGAAGCCATCGACATAGAAGTTGCCTCCCGAGTTAAAAAGGATAAGAAAGGCAAAAAGTTAGGCTGTAGAAATTGCGAAAAAAGCAGATCGTTACCAATCAACATTAAAAAATTGTTTTTCGATGTGCATTTATAAGGTCGAAAATAAATTTAAGCATGATTAGTTGCTTCGTGTATTTTTCAACCTTTCAAACTATTTTAATTTGCTCTCACAATTCGTATAAAATACTAGCTTGGAGCATTCAATGTTAATTAACGCATCCAATATTTCCGCCGAAGTTCGGCCAGAACTATTTTCAGACCAGCATGACTATTTGATTGATGCAGATGAGCGAGTAACTCTTGAGAAAGAGTGTTCTCTGGGTACGAATATCGGATGGTTTTGTTCATTGGACAGATCCGCCAAATTGAGTCCGCCGGTAACTAGAATCAGACCGTCATTAATGACGGGGCTGATGTGCTGCAAAGGGCCTTGCCTCGCGGGTGTGCCATTCGCTCGAATGCTCTCCAAATCTTCCAAGTAAATGGATTGCATATTCCCGATGACTAGGTGCATCCCTGCTTCTAGCGCTTGAAGAGTCAGGGGGTCTGTCATGGCTGGTACACGATTGTCAAGTAATTTCGACATAATGTTATTTATTGCACGTCGTAGTAAAGCGAAATGCCTCCTGGTCTTTAGTGCTTATAATTTTGAATAAGGTCTTCGGGGCCAAAATCCGGCGCATCAATGACTCTTGCTGCCTAATCGGTATCTGCTGGATCGTGTATAGCCTCTGGTCGCACTTCCAGTACGTACTGAATGGCGTGCAGCTACAGTTGTCAACTTTCTCAATGTGATTCCTCGGGATACGAGATCCGCGGGATTCTGGTCAGTTGCGATGTATCCCTAAATCCTCTTGTAGGTCAACTCTTGAATAACCTTCATGCGAATATAGGCTTCATCATGCTGTTCGTCCGAATGTATCAATGCTAGAACTACTTTCGAAACCCACCAGTAGTGAACCTTGATGTTGTGCGCAGCGAAATGTCGATCACTCGATTCATCAGCTCTGCTAATAGCTTAGCACCGATCAATTCCTCTTCTGGTAATGTCCATTATTGGAACTACTCTTGACTTGGCACAGAGCAGATTCATTGCTTTGTTACTTTGAGAGTGTATCGAGTAGGCATAGATCGCGCCACCATAAGCGCGTATAGAAGCATCCGAAAACCCGTGTAATTCCAAGTGCTCGGGATGGCTCGACGAGGAATATTTAATTCCGAAAGTTTTGGCAGCACCTCCGATGCACATTATCTTTTGGTTATAGTTGTTTTCGACCCCGTTAGGTCATTGTCCTCTCGCGGGGCCAGGCAGCTCCTAATGTCTTGACAATATCGTAGTCTTCTTTCCTTTTCCAAATCTTCGGACAGAACATCTTGTATGATACTGGGGTCGTTTGACGCCCATTTACGAAGAGGAAACCTTCGTTTTATTAATTCTACTTCCACTGCTTGTCATTGATTCAGCATTTCTGGATGATTTCTGCAATGTTTGGTTGTTCCAATGAAAATTCTCCTACTTGGTACAGAGCACGGCATGCCAAAAATGAAGACGCTGCTTCACCATAGATCACCGTTTTCACAGGGTATGTTTGAATCGCTTCTAAAGGATTGTTCTTCCAGACGATGCACTGGAACTACGAATCGTTTTCGTGTACGTTAACTTGCCGCAATGTCAGAGAGCTTTCACCGCATTACCTTACTGCGCTCAACCTCGGGTGCTGGACACTGAAGGATTGCCATTTTTCGTTTCTACTTCCGTTGCAGGTTTCCCGTACGAAAAAACGAGAGCGCTTGCGATTCAGATATATTCATTTTTCCAGTAACCAGGCAGTTGATTTTGTACAAATAACGTAGTTGCTATATAGCTGATATAGCAACTGAAAATCAATAAACAAAGAAGTGTTGCTGAAGAAATATATTTTCGTTCGAATCAAGGGGTCGCTCAATGTGCTAATAACTGGCAGTAAATGACTCGGACCCTTTTTCTGTACAATATTTCATTGAGTTTCTGGTCGTGTCGTTGGTGAAATTAGCCACATAGGTTAGCATGTTTGACAGTTATCCCAGCAAAAGGATACACTGATAATAATATAACAGTAGCAATTTTACATATAGCTTTTTGCAATTAGCGGCCGCATATGCATACTATTTGCTCGCACATAGATCGAATGAGAAAAATATCAATATATACTATTTTTGCATTGACATTTTATAACTTCGGCACATAAAACATGGTTCTATAGCGACACGTACATATAATTTACGTGTGAACTTGTTGAATTCTACAGTTTGCACTTGAAATGGATTGTTTGCGCTTGATGAATATACCATTTTTACGCATATAACTGCTAAGTGCAGGAAACAAATGGATTGTACAGTCAAATTATTTTGAGTATAGAGAGCAAGATAGACCAATGGAAGGTGTGGTTGTGATAATGAAATTTCGTAAAATTTTTTTTTAAAATCTTTGACGATTCTATAAATATAATGATACGCGGAGAGAAAACCATAAATTTAGCTGCACGGTTTACTGGCTTACCAAAGTATTTTGTATGCTAGTTCTGGCAACCAGGAATATTGTGTAAAGAGTGAGTGACTTGTAGTTGTAATGAATGCTTGACGAATTCTTTTTTTCGAAATATTTTACAAAATACTCAATCATGCAATTCGGAAACGCATTGATTTACGTTACTGAGCCTGTCTACATGTTTTTCGTTGCATTACGCAGAGAAAAAAATATTGGTAAAAGTAATAGTGTTCCACTCTCAGTAAAAAACAACCAACGCCTAATATTACATAGAAAGTAAAACTTTTAAATTAATCAAGAGTAATAAGTTTTCCTTTTAGCTAAATAACAATTTTCCCGTTTGATATAGTGACAAACAAGAGTCAGGTTTGCTTCAATCAATACTGTTGGTTGAAATTACCAACTAATTCATTGGTTTTCAACAAAGGGATCAGTTAGATCTAACAAATTTTATTTTGTTAAAAACGCCCATTTCAGTTTGAAACAGTTATTCGCCACGTTTTAGATTCAACAAAACATTTTGTTGATTCAAAAGGGCCTGATTCTTCTGCGCGATGAACCTTATAGTTATGAAATGTGAATGTAAGATTAATATTTACACATTAGGTTTATCTGCCAGCAAATAGTGTCTATATCTAGGGGCAGATCACTCTAAGAATGTATAACAAATTTGCATCAAATCAGCTTTGCACTGCCCCGCAGAAAAGTTTGTTTAACAAACGTCCTACGCTGATCCACTTTATTCGACGTTTTGTTAAATGTAGGGCTAGTTTTTTCTGTAGGGTTTTGACGTCTTACACGCAACGCAAATAACATTGCACGCAACGCAAAAACATTGCACGCAACGCAAAATACATTATGAATTTCTATTTTGATGGAAATAAATGCATTTAATTTCGCTGATTTTTAAAAATGCATCACAAGTGATCTGCCCCTAGGTCTATATCAAGAGGGTGAATGTTTTGACGTTTCTTTGAAAAATGAGTGAAGCCAACATAAGCTGGCTTTCTGGCTCGGCTAGTTGTCAAAAATGACAGCGAACGCGCTTTAAGCAACGTTCACATCGATACGAGCCAATGTTGTTAACTCGACCTGAAACTTATCGAATGCAAACAAACTTCATTTTCATGTGCTTAACTGGTACTCAGGTGATTAAAGCGTTCGGATTTTGTGGAGAAGAAGCGATGCGAGAGAAAGCGTGATTTCTCATATATTGTTATTAATTACTTGTTTTGAATTCGACTTTTAAACAGTGTTATACAGTTCATACAGACCTTGAACATTTGGCATTTGGTGGCAGCTTCAGGCAACAAACAGTTTTCACGGGGCTGGTCTATATGCCTCCGCTAATTGCAAAAATCTATGTGTAAAATCAATAGGCATAATAGGAAAGTAAAAAGTTTATTTTTTTAAATATAAACATCGTTTTTTAAAAATTATACATGTTTTCTTATTAAATAGAACATTGGTAATTAAAAAGAAACATTTTAAAAGGAAACATTGTTTTTTTGTTATGAGCAAAATCATCATTGATGATCGACATCATCCATCTCCTCTACGCGACTGGCTAAAAATGCTCCAGTCTGTTTCCTCCACTTGCACTGCTTCTTCCGCTGCTGAAATGAACGTGTCGCCGATTCGGTCTCGTTGCTCAAGGGCCTCTAGGTGCCGTTTCACTGATTGCATTTTGACAATCATGTTTTGAGCAGTTAGTTGCATGTGCTCAAAGGCTTCACGAAGTGATTCTACATCGTCATGATACCCAGCATTTACACTAGGGGCAACAGCAAAACCTCGACGAATTGCTTTCAAACGAGGCTGTTCTTTAGCCGAAAATAATTTCACCAAATGTGCGGGGGGAGCATCGTGTAGCAACCTTTCTTGGCAGTGAAACTCTGAAGTATAAATGGCATTAGCCCACATCATCCACGCAATGTCCTTTGCTTCCCATTTATCACCATGGATATCTCGCAATTTTTGCGCAAGAACCGCAACTGATTGGTTCGAAGCAGCCCCAGCCTTGTCACGTTCCTCCGGCTCCAACAAAACTTCGCGCACTGTCTTGAAAACGCTCTTGTTGTTGACAGAAAGTGAATAAACATGCAGTAATAGATGGATTTCTTTGTTTCTCCAATTCTGTAAAAGTGTAGGGGTGACTTTATCTACCGTGTAACATCTATGGTTGATTTTATCATTAAACAACGCAAAACGGATAAAATCGCCCTCTTCCGGAATCGGCTTGGAGCTCCAAACAGACATTGCCACTCCTCTTTCATCGCACGTAAAAATCACTTCTCGTTTCAAAATTTTTTTCGCCAGCAGCCAACAACTATGAGTGAATTCATTCGTAACCCAACTTTGTACCGGGAAACAAGTGCTTTTTGTTCTCTCCGGTGTGGTTTAGTTTTTTCGGTAGTACGAAGGTGCTTGCTGTGGCAGAGGCTGCAGTAAAGCATTAGTAATAAACAGTCCCGCGAGTGATAATTATTACCTGCGATATCGGTGCAGTGAAGTTACTAAACAGTTTTCTTGCCTGAAAGACGGCTTTGTTTAGACGAGCTATATCAGCTCTATTGTGTGAAGGTCACGCGGGTGACGGATAAAACAAACGAAGGATCAATTCACCTACCAGCTCGTCAGGAACCAACTGGTGAAGTGTTTTGTTTTTTACTTTTCTTATCGATTTTTTTCTTTTTATTGCTTTTGATTTTTTATTTTGATTTAAGTTAAACAGTGCGGTCGAGCGTGTTGCTCCCGCAACAAAATGGAACAAACAGAAGGATCACCCTCCGAAGACGAATATTATGGGGAAGAAGAACATATATCTGATACTGAGACAGATAATGTTATGGTCGATCTGCTTCCCCCCAATGTCTCACAGCCCCCCCGAGTCAAGGTTTACCAGGATGGATCCGCTGGTCCTTGGGTGGTGTACTTTCGGCCCAAAAATAAACCGTTAAACAGCATAACTGTTGCACGGGAGCTGACAAAACGTTACTCGGCCGTAACCGAGATTAAAAAGGTTCAGTCAGATAAACTGCGCGTAGTCGTTACTGACTTGAAACAGGCCAATGATATCGTTAGCAATAGCCTCTTTACGCTGGAGTATCGCGTCTACATCCCTTCTCGTGATGTGGAGATCGACGGTGTGGTAAGTGATGCGGGTCTAACTGTCGATGATCTGATGAATGATGGGGCTGGCCGCTTTAAGGACCCTAACCTTCAATCAGTTAAGATTTTGGAGTGCAAGCAATTGCACTCAAAGTCCATCGAAGATGGTAATTACTATCCATCAGACTCGTTTCGCGTAACCTTCGCCGGATCTGCACTTCCGAGCTACGTTGAAGTGGGAGGAGCTCGTCTACCTGTACGCCTGTTTGTACCGCGGGTCATGAATTGTTCCAATTGCAAGCAGCTAGGTCACACGGCCACCTACTGTAGCAACAAGCAACGGTGCGGTAAATGTGGGGAACGCCATGCGGATGATACTTGCAGTAGGCCCGCTGAGAAGTGTGTTTACTGTGGGGAGAATCCGCATGCACTTTTGACATGCCCAACGTACAAACTTCGCGCGGATAAACTGAAGCGATCCGCCAAAGATCGCTCCAGACGCTCTTACGCAGAAATGCTTAAAAGAGCTGTTCCACTTATCTCCGAAAACCCATTCGCTCTCTTGCCAACTGACGATAACGCCTCTAACGACCCTTGCGAGGGGCATTCTTTGGCTCCGCTTGGAAACTCTAGGAAAAGACCTAATCAAAACTCACCTGAACTTCCTCGTAAGGGTCCTAGGTTGTCCCAAACAAGGGTACAAAATAAAAATAATTCATCAACTGGAAGTGCTGGTACAAATCCGAAGATAATACCTCCTGGTTTTGGGAAATTGAGATACAACCAGGAGTTCCCAGCACTCCCCGGGGCACCAAAAATCCCAAGTGCTCCAATTTTACAGTCAGAAACTCAACCTAAAACGGGATTCCTTAAATTTTCTGACATTGTGGACTGGATATTCACAGCTTTCAACATTACCGATCCTATGAAAAGCTTGCTGGTTGCTATTCTACCAACAGTAAGAACATTTTTAAAACAGTTGACTAAACAATGGCCCCTCCTTACAGCGATCGTATCCTTCGATGGCTAACTTATTAGACGGAATCAGGGATCTGATCACTGTTTTACAGTGGAACTGCAGAAGTATTATCCCCAAAATCGATTCATTAAAACACTTGCTAAATTACAATCATTGTGATGCATTTTCCCTATGTGAAACATGGCTAACTTCTAATATAAACCTCAACTTCCACGATTTTAACATTATCCGCTTGGATCGAGAAGACTCATATGGGGGGGTACTTTTAGGGATCAAAAAGTGCTACTCCTTCAATCGAATCAACCTCCCTTCGACGCCAGGCATTGAAGTTGTCGCTTGTCAAACAACAATCAAAGGCAAAGATCTTTGCATTGCTTCTATTTACATTCCTCCTAGGGCCATGATGGGATATCGAAGATTCTCCAACGTGATTGAACACCTTCCCTCGCCCCTCCTGCTTCTTGGAGACTTTAACTCTCACGGTACGGGGTGGGGCTGTCTATACGACGATAATCGATCTTCGACAATTCAAGACCTTTGTGACAACTTCAATATGACAATTCTGAACACAGGGGAAATGACACGGATCCCTAGACCACCTGCGCAAGCAAGTGCACTGGACATATCTTTATGCTCGACATCACTACGGTTAGATTGCAAGTGGAAGGTAATATCTGATCCCCACGGTAGTGACCACTTACCAATTGTAATTGCAATCACCACTGGTTCAAGACCATCGGCACCAATCAATGTTCCCTATGACCTCACACGAAACATTGATTGGAAGAGCTACGCTGCTGCGATATCCAAAACTATCGATTCAACACAGGTACTTCCCCCGGAGGAAGAATATAAGTTTTTGTCCAACTCGATTCTCGATAGCGCGATTCAAACTCAGACGAAACGAGTACCCGACGTGAACACCCAAAAACGTTCTCCCAACCCGTGGTGGGACAAAGAGTGCTCAAACGTGTACGCGGAGAAAGCTGCCGCGTATAAAACCTTCCGGAACGACGGGTTAGTTGCTAGTTATCGAGTGTACGCGATATTAGAAAAGCGAATGAAAAATTTAATGAAAGCTAAGAAACGCAGTTACTGGCGCCGGTTTGTCGACGGGTTAACAAGAGAAACATCGATGAGCACTCTTTGGGGCACGGCCCGACGTATGCGAAACCGAAACAGTACTAACGAGAGCGTGGAATATTCAAACCGTTGGATATTCGATTTCGCCAAGAAAGTTTGTCCGGATTCCGCCCCGGCACAGAAAATCTACCGCGCCGCGTCGCCTTACAATACCGCGAACGAAACACCGTTTACGATTGTGGAGTTCTCACTTGCTCTCTTATCATGTAACAATAAAGCCCCGGGGCCAGATAGAATCAAATTCAACTTGTTGAAGAATCTGCCAGACTCTGCCAAAAGACGCTTGTTGAATTTATTTAATAGGTTTCTTGAGGGTAACATTGTCCCACATGACTGGAGACAGGTGAGGGTCATCGCCATCCAAAAACCAGGAAAACCAGCCTCCGACCACAATTCGTATCGTCCGATTGCAATGCTGTCCTGTATCCGGAAGTTATTCGAAAAAATGATCTTGTTTCGCCTCGATAATTGGGTCGAAACAAATGGCTTACTGTCAGATTCACAATTTGGCTTCCGCAAAGGCAAAGGGACGAACGATTGCCTTGCGTTGCTCTCAACAGAAATTCAAATGGCATATGCTAACAAAGAGCAGATGGCATCAGTATTCTTGGATATTAAGGGGGCTTTCGATTCAGTTTCGATCAACATTCTTTATGAGAAGTTGCACCAGCATGGTCTTTCGCCAATTTTAAATAACTTTTTGCTAAACCTGTTGTCTGAAAAACAAATGCATTTCTCGCATGGCGATTTATCGACATCACGATTTAGCTACATGGGCCTTCCCCAGGGCTCATGTCTAAGCCCTCTCCTCTACAATTTTTACGTGAATGACATTGACGAATGTCTTGTCAATTCCTGCACGCTAAGGCAGCTTGCAGATGACGGTGTGGTCTCTATTACAGGTCCTAAAGCCGTCGACTTGCAAGGACCACTGCAAGATACCTTGGACAATTTGTCTGCTTGGGCTCTCCAGCTGGGTATCGAGTTCTCCACGGAGAAAACTGAGCTAGTCGTATTTTCTAGAAAGCGTGAACCAGCGCAACTACAGCTTCAATTAATGGATCAAACTATTGCTCAGGCTTCAACATTCAAATATCTCGGGGTATGGTTCGACTCTAAAGGTACCTGGGGATGTCACATTAGGTATCTGAAACAGAAGTGCCAACAAAGGATCAACTTTTTCCGTACAATAACTGGAACATGGTGGGGTGCCCATCCAGGAGACCTAATCAGGCTGTACCAAACAACGATATTATCAGTGTTGGAGTACGGATGTTTCTGCTTTCGCTCCGCTGCGAACATACATTTCATCAAACTGGAGCGAATCCAGTATCGTTGCTTGCGTATTGCCTTGGGTTGCATGCACTCGACCCATACGATGAGTCTCGAAGTGCTGGCGGGCGTTCTTCCTCTGAAAAATCGATTTTGGGACCTCTCATATCGATTACTCATTCGATGCGATATTCTGAACCCATTGGTGATTGCAAATTGCGAAAGGCTTGTCGAGCTTAATTCTCAGACCCGATTCATGTCCTTGTACTTCGATTACATGGCACAGAACATCAATTCATCTACGTATAACGTCAACCGTGCTCATCTCTTAGATACTTCTGATCACACTGTATTTTTCGATACATCCATGAAGGAAGAGATTTGTGGAATTCCGGATCATATTCGCCCACAAGTGGTCCCAAATATTTTCTATAACAAATACCATCAAGTCGACTGCGCCAAAATGTTCTACACTGACGGATCAATTCTCAACGGGTCCACAGGCTTCGGTATCTTCAACGAAAATCTTGCTGCCTCATTCAAACTCAATGATCCTGCTTCAATTTACGTCGCAGAATTAGCTGCCATTCAGTATACTCTCGGGATCATTGACACCCTGCCCTCAGACCATTACTTCATCGTTTCGGATAGTCTCAGCTCCATTGAGGCCATCCGTGCGGCGAAGCCTGGAAAGCACTCACCGTATTTCCTGGGGAAAATACGGGAATATCTGAGTGCTTTATCTGAAAAATCTTACCAGATTACCTTGGTTTGGGTCCCGTCACATTGTTCTATTGCGGGCAATGAGAAGGCGGACTCTTTAGCCAAGGTGGGCGCATTAGAAGGCGACACTTACGAAAGACCAATTTGCTTCAACGAATTTTTCAGTATCTCTCGTCAGAGGACGCTCGATAGTTGGCAAACCTCATGGAGCAATGGGCATCTGGGACGGTGGCTACATTCCATTATCCCGAAGGTATCAACGAATGCTTGGTTTAAGGGGTTGGATGTGAACCGGGACTTTATTCGTACGATGTCAAGGATCATGTCCAACCATTACTCGTTTGACGCGCATCTCCGTCGTGTAGGGCTTGCTGAAAGTAATCATTGTGTTTGTGAGAACGGCTACCACGACATCGAGCATGTTGTTTGGCTGTGCGCAGAGTACTGTGTTGCCAGGTCCCAACTAATAGATTCCCTTCGGGCCCGAGGTAGATCACCCTATGTGCCAGTCCGGGACGTCCTGGCAAGCCGTGACCACCCCTATATTTTTCTCATCTATATCTTTTTGAAAACCATTGATGTCCAAGTTTAATACATTTTCTCCTCTCTCATTCACAGTAGAATCTCACCAACCTATCCCTGTAACTACAATATGGCATTGCTTCACGAGTCTTCGGTGCATACCCTTCTTGATAACCGTCTACCCAGAACATCATGACATACCTCACATGCAGATGATATAGAGAACATCATGACAGTATCAGAGTGCCAATAATTATCCGAAATATCGACCCTCCCCTCGCCCCTGCGATTACAGGCTGGAAACTACAACACTACAACAAAGTGTGCATATCCGCCACAATGATCAATCAGCAAACGACGATGTCAATTACACAATATGTATCCCACTTCCTACCTTTTTCCTTTACTTACATAAGAGGGGAGCAAGCCGCCCCTAAATACGGCTTTCCTTTCCCCCACTAACATGTGACATGTAAATAAAAAAAATGAATTATCGGCCTCGTTAAGCTAAAGCATTTGGGCCTAAATAAACGTATTTAAGATATAAAAAAAAACTATGAGTGAATTGCTCGGCAGTATTTCCGGAGACTCCCCATTTACCCACTTCCTTGCCGGAACTATGACCCTTAAAATCCCGTACCGCAATCAGCAACCAAGCAATCCTTCTGGCAATTTGTTCTGAGAAAATCTGCTTTCACTTTGTTGATGATCAACGTTTTCTGCTTTGCTGATATCCATCCCGATGTCGGACAAGCTTAAACTGTATTCAATCATTTCAGTTGACAATACAGCACCAAGAGAGTCATCGTCAACCAAAAGATCCTCCCGAGAATAGTTGATTCGATTTAAACACTCTTCAACTTCCGAATCCGGGGGTAGTGAATCGTCCGTATTCATTGTTGTTTTAATCCGTATTTGCCGAGACTGAAAACGGTTCTGTAAAAACATGATATCACATTATGCTATATTTCACCCTAAGGAGGAAAATTTGGTAAAAAACAAAATTTCTCACTAGGGTGAAAATTTGTTGGTAAAAACCAGTCTTTGTACAGGAGGGCACAAATCCTTATTTCATACTATGTTGCGTTTCGGCTTCGCCTCATCAGAAACCGACACTAACACATTGTCGGAATAGATTAGCGCCGGCTTGACGCAAATCCCTTAAAACTAAAACACACTATGTGTTTCAATCAAACGACTGATCAAACGTGATGTCCCGTTCGAGCAGAAGTTCTGTTTTCATCGGCATAAACAGAACTTCTGCTCGAACGGGACATCACGTTTGATCAGTCGTTTGATTGAAACACATAGTGTGTTTTAGTTTTAAGGGATTTGCGTCAAGCCGGCGCTAATCTATTCCGACAATGTGTTAGTGTCGGTTTCTGATGAGGCGAAGCCGAAACGCAACATAGTATGAAATAAGGATTTGTGCCCTCCTGTACAAAGACTGGTTTTTACCAACAAATTTTCACCCTAGTGAGAAATTTTGTTTTTTACCAAATTTTCCTCCTTAGGGTGAAATATAGCATAGTGCTTTCGCATAGGCCTGCTAAGCCAAGACAAGTTTCGGCTTCACTTGTGTCTCATCGACATAAACAGAACTTCTGCTCGAACGGGACATCACGTTTGATCAGTCGTTTGATTGAAACACATAGTGTGTTTTAGTTTTAAGGGATTTGCGTCAAGCCGGCGCTAATCTATTCCGACAATGTGTTAGTGTCGGTTTCTGATGAGGCGAAGCCGAAACGCAACATAGTATGATGATATCACATATTTTAGTCTTTTGTTATGAAATTTTGAAAAATATCTACCTAATCTAGCAGCAGCAAATTGCAAACACAAAACAAAAAGAACTGTCAGATAGGGTACGAGAAAACGGAACGTATATGCGTATGTGTTGTGAGGGGAATGCACTGTGCAAATATTTTCAACGCAGGAGTCTTGTTAGGTGCAAAATGAATAACGTTAACATTTTTTTTTGAGTGATGTAACCGTTGTTTTGGGAACGATTGGAACTCTTGGCTTCAGGCTTCGCGCATCTCTATGAACATCATCTCTGGTTAAATCAACGACGTCGACCCACGTTTCAAATATATTGCTTTCAAATTCGATGGGACACACCTGTCTAGATCAGATGAAAAGATGACAGATTTTGTTAGACGTGTCAAGTGAAAAAACGAAAAGAGCTAGACAGTGGAGTAATTTTTGCATCCATCTTTTCGTAACGTATAGCATAAAATAAGTAATTTAGTGCGGATAAAGCTGTTTAAAGTGTGGAAATACATACAACCAAAAAAATTAAGCGAAAGAGCAAGCTTCCGGAGCAGTGATGTTGACTAATTTCGAAACGAAATCTGCTCGGGTGAAGGGACTATCGTTTCACCCGAAAAGGCCGTGGGTTTTGGCAAGGTAATTATATTTCGGTAGATACAAAAATGATGAGGCAGGGTCAATATATTTCTCATTTTTTATGATTATCAGCTTACACAGCGGAGTAATTCAGCTGTGGGACTATCGCATTAGCACCTTGATCGAGAAGTTTGATGAACATGATGGGCCGGTACGTGGCATCGCTTTCCACAGTCAGCAGCCACTATTTGTGTCTGGTGGCGATGATTTCAAGATAAAAGTGTGGAACTACAAACAGCGTCGGTGCATCTTCTCACTGCTAGGTCACTTGGATTACGTACGTACGACCATGTTCCACCATGAGTATCCGTGGATTCTGAGTGCTTCTGATGATCAAACTATCCGCATCTGGAATTGGCAGTCGAGATCTTGTATTTGTGTTCTGACTGGACACAACCATTACGTCATGTGTGCTCAATTCCATCCGACCGACGACATAATTGTTTCGGCTTCGTTGGACCAGACTGTTAGGATTTGGGACATTTCGGGATTGAGAAAGAAGAATGTAGCACCCGGTTCGACTGGATTAGAGGATCATCTGAAGAATCCAACAGCAACGGATTTGTTTGGACAAGCCGATGCAGTTGTGAAGCATGTTCTGGAGGGACATGATCGGGGTGTGAACTGGGCCAGTTTCCATCCGACATTGCCATTGATCGTGTCCGGAGCTGACGATCGTCAGATCAAGCTGTGGAGAATGAACGAGTATAAGGCATGGGAGGTTGATACATGTCGGGGACATTACAACAATGTTTCGTGCGTTCTGTTCCACCCCAGAGCGGAGCTTATCGTTTCGAATAGTGAGGATAAAAGCATTCGCGTGTGGGACATGACCAAGCGTCAGTGCATCCATACGTTCCGGAGGGAACACGAGCGTTTCTGGATTATGGCTGCGCATCCTAATTTGAACCTTTTCGCTGCTGGCCATGATTCTGGCATGATTGTGTTTAAGTTGGAACGGGAACGACCAGCTTACGCAGTGTATGGTAACTGTCTGTACTATGTCAAGGAACGTTTCCTTCGAGAGTTGGATTTTAACACGAAGAATGATGCGGTTCTGATGACCATTCGAGGTGGAGGAAAAACACCGGTGTACAATATGTCGTACAACCCAGCACTGAATGCCGTACTGTTGTGTACTAGAACATCAAATCTAGAGAACAGCACATATGATCTGTACAGTATTCCGCAAAAGGACAGCGGATCACAGAATACGGAAACTGATAGTAAGCGATCATCGGGCGTTACCGCTGTATGGGTAGCACGTAACCGATTTGCCGTTTTGGACAGATCCAACCAACTGGTGATTAAAAACTTTAAGAATGAAGTTACCAAAAAGATTCAAACACCAGTGTGCGATGAGATATTCTACGCTGGAACCGGGATGTTGCTGTTGCGTGAACCGGAACACGTAACTCTGTTCGATGTACAACAGCTTCGTACTCTGGCGCAGGTCAAAATAGCTAAGTGCAAATACGTGGTCTGGTCAGCGGACATGAGCCACGTGGCATTACTCGCGAAGCATACTCTGAACATATGTAACCGTCGGCTGGATTTGCTTTGTTCTATCCATGAAAGCGCTCGCATCAAAAGTGGAGCTTGGGACGACTCTGGGGTGTTTATTTACACCACCTCTAACCACATCAAGTATGCTATCATCAATGGGGATCATGGCATAATTCGTACTTTAGATCTTCCGATCTACATCGCTCGTGTGAAAAACAGTCAGGTTTTCTGCCTGGACCGCGAATGCCGAACCCGGGTGTTGAACATTGACACTACCGAGTACAAGTTTAAGTTGGCGCTGATCAATCGCAAGTACGAGGAAGTGCTGCACATGGTGCGCAATGCGCGACTTGTTGGACAAAGTATAATTGCATATTTGCAGCAGAAAGGCTACCCAGAGGTAGCCTTACACTTTGTCAAGGACGAGAAGACTCGGTTTGGTTTAGCACTGGAGTGCGGCAATATCGAGGTGGCACTGGAAGCTGCAAAAGCTCTGGATGACAAACAGTGCTGGGAGCGACTTGCGCAGGTGAGTTGAGTGTACTACTTCGGATCGGGATATTTATTTACTGTTTATTTTCTAGACCGCCCTCATGCAAGGTAACCACCAGGTAGTGGAAATGTGTTACCAACGTACCAAAAACTTCGATAAGTTGTCCTTCCTTTACTTGATTACTGGCAATTTGGAAAAGCTTAAAAAGATGAACAAAATAGCTGAAATCCGTAAGGATGTGTCCGCTCAGTACCAGGGTGCTCTGCTACTTGGTGACGTCAAGGAACGTGTTTCCATTCTGAAGAATTGCAATCAAACATCGTTGGCTTATTTGACTGCTAAGACGCATGGTCTGGAGGAGGATGCCACTCAGCTGGCTGAAACGATTGTAAGCGCTGGAAAGGATTTGCCGCAGGTCAATGAAAATGCAAAGTTTTTACGTCCGCCAGTGCCGATTCAACAGGCTGAAAGCAACTGGCCACTATTGACGGTTTCGAAGGGATTCTTCGAAGGTACGATGATGTCGCGTGGAGCCGCAACCGTTCACCAAGCGCTAGCTGCTACCGAGACCGTCGTCGAAGCTGCCGACGAGGATGGTTGGGGTGTTGACGACGATCTGCGGGACGATGATAAGTTCGAAGATGCAAAAGAGGATGGAGATATTAAGGCTGAAGGAGCAGAAACTGCGGGTTGGGATGTAGGAGATGATGATTTGGAACTCCCAGAGGAACTCATGTCGAAGATAACGGCGAGCACTGCTGGGGACAAGGGCTTCTATGCTGTTCCGCCTAAGGGTTTACCACCTTCGCATTTCTGGACAATCAATTCGCAGCTAGCGGCGGATCACGTTCGTGCTGGGTCTTTCGAAACCGCATTCCGATTGTTGCATGATCAAATTGGAGTCGTCAACTTTGCTCCGTATAAAAATATCTTCATGGAATCGCACATCGGTTCTAAAACATCATACACGTGTCTACCGAACATTGGCCCGCTGTCAGCATTCCCAAGTCGCAACTGGAAAGAGTTGAACGTTAAAAATTCTCATCCCACATTAGCATTCAAGCTGAACGATTTAGTTCAGATGCTTCAATCTTGCTACCAATTGACTACCACTGGAAAGTTTACCGAAGCCATCGAAAAGCTGCAATATATCATACTGTGCATTCCTTTGTTAGTTGTCGAATCCCGACAGGAAATAGCGGAAGCTCAACAGCTGCTAACAATTTGCCGAGAATACGTCGTTGGTCTTCAAATGGAAACACTTCGCAAGGGTCTACCGAAGAACTCGCTGGACGAGCAGAAACGAATCTGCGAGTTGGCAGCCTACTTCACCCACGTCAATCTCCAGCCGGTGCATCAAATTCTCACCCTACGAACGGCACTGAATCTGTTCTTCAAATTGAAAAACTACAAAACAGCAGCTTCCTTCGCCCGTCGTCTAATCGATTTAGGACCACGGCCGGAGGTTGCAGCTCAGGCTAGAAAAATTTTGTCAGCTTGCGAAGTGAACGAAGCCGACGAACACACGCTGCAGTACGATGAACACAATCCGTTCACGCTGTGCGCCGTCACCTACAAGCCCATCTATCGGGGCAAACCGGAGGAAAAGTGTTCGCTCTGCTCTGCATCCTACCAGCCAGCCTATAAAGGTGTGACGTGTATTGTTTGTCAGGTGGCCGAAGTAGGCAAGGATGTCATTGGACTGAGGATTAGCGCGTCTCAGTTCAAATAAGTATTCGGCGGATCTGCCGGTGAATTTAATAAAACAAGGACGCATTTTAGTGTTAAAGCTATAAACTTTTTATTAAGTAATAATTATGCTGTGGTCTACACAATTATTCCATTACGATTGCATTGTGAAAACGGAGATTGAGCAGCGATGTATGAGGAAATGATTGATAAATCAATAAATATAGCCAGTTCATTGATGTTCTGTATAAGCGACGTACACTGTAGAAACTTAACTATTGCCGATTAGTGAAATTTCACCTGTTTCTTGTCATAATTAGCCTTTCCGGGAAGGCTATGCCACTTCCAGTCTCCAGAAGCCGTTACATCTGAGGAAGAGAATAAGAACCGTAGAAAAAATGAGGTTAAGGAATTGATATTTTTCTCGCGCCAACACATTTATTTTTATCTTATCAGTCACAGCATCGTGTAGTGAATATACTTTAAAATAATGCGAACTTTAAACAACGGCCAACAAATCTTTTCCACGGACTAGGAACGTACAGAACCACCGGGAACGATGGAATAGCTACCATAAAAACTGCTATCGATGCGGGATATCGCATGTTTGATACAGCGTATGTCTACGGCAATGAATCGATCGTCGGTCAAGCAAATTCGAGAAATGGTTTCCGAAGGAAAAGTGAAACGAGAAGAATTGATCGTTGTATCCAAACTGGGTCCGTGCTATCATCGCGCAGAAAGAGTCGAGGAAGGTTGCCGGTTGTCATTGCTTCGGTTAGGATTGGATTATATCGACTTGTATCTTTTGCATACGCCGGTTGTTTTTTTGAAATATAGCGGGAGTGGTGTGGAACAGGAATCAGATAATCGCATGGAACTTGATGATGACGTGCTACCCTTGGAAACGTGGCAAGCATTGGAGAAATGTCAGCGGAAGCAGTTAGTTCGTTCGATTGGAGTTTCCAATTTCAGCATACAACAAATACAAACGATTCTTGATAATGGCGTAATTCGTCCGGCGGTTCACCAGATTGAATGTTCGATAGGTTTTAATCAACCCGAGATGAGGCGGTATTGCGAAGAGTCAGTTGACAGCAAACTGTTGTCGTGAGCACACGCGTTTTTAACGACAATAGTGGTTTTTCTACAACGAAGTTCGCGGACTTAGTCCGGCATATTAATACAATTTAATACTCCGATATTCGGAACTAGCAACTGCCATAATGGCATCATCGATTGACAAAACATTTGTCATCAACTTTAAAGTTGTACCGACTAAACTGAACCTACCCGCGATCGCGGAATTCATAACCAAAAATCTCGCTATCGAAGCGACCAAGCTACAGCACTTGCAAGTCACCAACGGGCGTGTCTTCGTGGGCACCGATTCCGCTCAAACAGCACAGGACATAGTACAAGAACACAACATGAAACACCAGCTAGAACACGACGGAAAATCCTACAGCATTCCACTGTCAATGGAAGATGGATCTATTGAGGTTAGAGTTCATGACCTCCGCCCGAGCACAACTAACAGACAGCTAGCATATCGGATGCGTGAGTACGGTGAAATCCTCTCAATCCGTGATGAAATCTGGAAAGATTTCTTTCCCGGTGTCCCAAATGGAGTGAGGATCATGCGCATGAAGCTCGTAAAACCGATACCGTCATATGTAATGGTGGACACGACTATGACTCTCATAACCTACAAAGGTCAAGTTGCTACATGCAAACATTGCAACCGTAGAGTTCACTATGCACAAAAGTGCTCTGAGTTTGCAAAATCATTGAAACCGAGCGTTAGCGGTCGTCTGACACTAGCCGAAATCGTGAAAAACGGCGACAGTCGGTCATCTCCGCAGCAGAATTTTCGTCAGCCAAATAGCGCCAGCTCCGCAGGGTTAAAAAAGGGTATGCCTCACCACGGGTCAAACGTATCGCTGGCTGGAAGTGATACCGTAATGGTAGCCGAACCAGCACCAGAGAACAGTGATCAGCAACAACAAGAGACTATTAGTAATTCCAAAACCACGAATGATCACCAAATCGTAAACGTTACGAGCCCCTTTGCCGGCTTCGCAGACGAAAGCAACGATTTAATTGCAGAGAAAAACAAAACCAGCACAGTGAACACAAAAAGACCGGCATCACCTCTTGAAAATAAAAGAAACAACGAAAAAAGACCGTCCCGGCCTGACACAAGACTAGAGCCACATCTCACTCGTTCAACTTCACGCCACAAACAATAAGTAGGGAAGCAAACCTAAACCAGCCCTATCATAGCAACGAAAAAAAAACGAATGTGAAAACTTTTTCTTCTCCGGTAAGCACCTTCAACAGTATATGTTCAGCCGTAGCAAATCTCGATACTACCGCTCTCAGCAAAATTTTATCTTCATCAGTTTGTGCCGCTGCTGATGTACCCGGCGAGCACCGTTCTCGTCAATACAACAATAATACGCCGCTGCAAGATCCTTCCGCCAGTGTTACCTATAGTTGGGCCCGTCACTGCAAGAAAAAAAGTATTATCTTCTTACCTGCTCCTGTCGCCAATGTAGTTCGCAATTACCCTCTCGAAGGAGAATTGACAAACTATCCGTCTCATCACCGTAGCAACAAAACGAATCTGCAAGCAGAGCGTCTGGCTGCCCCGTTTTCAACGTTTCTAGCTCCCCCCGACGCCGCTGAGCCCTGCCGCTATTCGTCGAGTCATCAAAATATAAACAAATGCGAAATGCAATATTGCATTGCAGCATTTATACTCGTCAGCCATCGGCCCAGTTTGTGCAACATTGATATGATTAAGCAGGCGCCCGTCGTCAGACAAATTTTGAATAGCTACTCGCCTCAACACTGCAGCAACGAACTGGATGTGCAAGCAGCGCCCTTTGCTTTCCTGCTTCTATCGCTCCCAGCTTATATCGCCACCGCAACAACACCCATCAGCTGTCCATCCTGTCGGGGCAATCAATCGATGTCTCTGGAATTGTCCGACTGCTGTGATGGAACTTCACATAAAACGATTATGCCAGCAGTGATTTCAGCTTCCTCGGTAAGCATTTTGAACAGTATATGTCCCGCCGAAGCAAATTTAGATACTACCACCTTCAGCAAGTTTTCACCGTTCCCAGCTCACCCTGCTGCCTGCTGCCATTCGTCGTGTCGGCGAAACATAAATAAATGCAGTATGCAGTATTGCGTTGCTGCATTTGCACGCGTCAACCATCCGTCCAGTTTGTACAACACTCAAATGATTACGCTAGTGCTCGTCGCCAGGCAAATTTTGATTAGCTACTCGTGTCACCACTGCAGCAACAAACTGAAGGTGCAAGCAGCGCCTTTTGCTTCACTGCTCCTTTCCGTCTCAGTGTACGTCGCCACTGCAACGGCGCCCATCAGCTGTCCGTACTTTTGGAGCAATCATTTGATCAATCTGCAAGAGTCTACCTGCTGTGATGGAATTTTGCATAGAACGAGTATGCCAGCATCGATTTCAGCTTTCTCGGTATGCATTTTGGGCAGTATATGTCCCGCCGAAGCAACATATGATACTGCCACCCTCAGCAAGATTTCACCATTCTCAGCTTTCGCTACTACTGCCACCTCCATAAGGTGTTTCGCTGGTCTTCGTGTTCCTGCCAACATCGCGACGACTTTTAGCTGGTCGAGCAAACATGTCAACGAACTGCCTTCTATACGGTGGAAATGGCTGATATGATGAGCTACAAGATTGCTACAATCAACATGAACGCAGTGACAAACGGGACAAAACTCGATGCCCTGAATTCCTTCATCCGGTCTGCTGAACTAGATATTATCTTCCTGCAAGAGGTGGCAACGACAAGCCTCAACATACCAGGTTTCAGCATTGAGTACAATGTAGACGAGCATAGAAGAGGAACAGCGATTGCAGCACGAAGCTTTTTCCCCCTCACTAACATTGATAGAAGCATGGACTCAAGAATTATTAGCGCACGGATAAATGACGTTACATTCATCAACGTTTATGCACCGTCAGGAACGCAAAATAGAAACGCTCGGGAGAATTTCTATAACAATGTGCTACCATACTACTTCTACAATGCGACACACACTGCAATTATTGGGGGTGATTTCAACTCTGTAGTGAATCAAAAAGACGCCACCGGTTCTAATGCACACAGTCCAATGCTTAAAAGGTTCATGTCTGCCTCAGGAGTTGACGACAGCTGGGAGCTTATACATCGACAACATGTAGAATTTTCATTTATTAGATCTGACTCTGCCTCCAGGATAGACCGAATTCTTCTCACTCCAAATATACGCGGGTGGATAAGAACAGCACATTTTGCAGCAACGGCTTTCTCGGATCATAAAGCATACATTATCCGCACTGTGCTTCCCACACTTGGGAATCCACCTGGTCGGGGTGTATGGCGTATGCATCCAAATTTAGTGAATGATCCAACAGTTATCAACGAACTTCAAGTCAAATGGGTGTATTGGACAAGGAACCGAAGGAATTTCCGTACATGGATTGAATGGTGGATCAAATTTGTCAAACCAAAACTTATTTCCTTCCTAAAATGGAAAGCTTCGATAAAAAGACGTTCCTTCTGTGACACAATGGAACTGTATTACGCTCTGCTTCGCTCATCCTACGATCGCTACTATGGCGATCCCCGACAGCTACGAAGTATTAACCACATAAAGGGAAAAATGCTGCTTCTTCAACGGAACTATGCGCAGCAAACGCGGTGTTGGAACGAAGCATACATCGGCGGAGAAAGCACATCAATATTCCACGTAGCAAATAAAAAGACCCGACGAGCTGAAACTTCGATCAAAACGCTACAAAATGAAGCTACCATAATAAGGGATCCAAATGAAATACATCAGAGCGTGCAGGACTATTTTGCGAACCTGTACTCCTCAACAAACACCACAGTAAACGACACCTTCGATCCAGCAAAACGCATCCCAAACGAGAATCAAGACAACGATCGCATACTGAATGAAATTTCACCAAATGAGATATTACAAGCAATAAAAGCAAGCAGCTCACGTAAATCGCCGGGCGTGGATGGTCTACCGAAGGAATTTTTTTTGAAATCATGGCATGTGATCCAGCGGGAGTTCACATTCATCATAAATGAAGCTATGTCATCCCAAGCTCCCAAGGAATTCTTTGATGGCGTTATTGTGCTAGTAAAAAAGAAGAAAAGTGATAACAGTATAAAATCGTACAGACCGATCTCACTATTAAACACCGACTATAAAATATTCGCTAGGATATTAAAAAATAGAATGAGTCCCCTGCTTCCACTGGTGCTATCCAAAAACCAAAAATGCTGCAATGGTAAGCGAAATATCTTTGAAGCTACCGCCCGAATACTGGACCGCATCTGCGAACTTAAACAACAGCGCGAAAACGAAATGTTAGTAGCTTTCGACTTCGACCATGCCTTCGATAGAATGGAGTACAGCTTCCTTGCAAGAACGATGGAAAAAATGAACTTCAACCAGGAATTGATAAATCTCTTAATGTTCTGCATGAACAACAGCTTCTCCAAAGTTCTGATCAATGGGAAGCTAGGAAGCGAAATCAAAATTCAAAGGTCAGTGCGTCAAGGTGATCCCATTTCAATGATCTTGTTTGTTATATATATACAACCCTTGCTCGATAAACTGCGAAGACATTTTCCTCATGCGGTACTTAACGCATATGCGGATGACATATCTATGTTCGTCGGAAGTGAAACTCAGCTACTTGCAATTCGAAATATCTTTGCCGATTTCACAACTGTTTCTGGAGCAATACTCAACACGCAGAAAACTAACGCCCTAAAGATCGGCACTTTGAACTTGACACCACGTAGCGAGTGGTTACAAATGCAGTCATCGGTGAAAATCCTCGGAATCCATTTTGCCGAAGATTTCTCAAGCACTGTTGAGCAAAACTGGAATGCGGTTCTACGAGGCGTTCAAACAGGTATGTGGATGAACAACTCGCGAAATCTTAATATCATACAGAAAATAACTTTATTGAACACGTTCATTACGTCAAAAATATGGTACACAGCATCAGTGATCCCTCTACCAAACAAATACGGCGGGAAATTTATTTCGCGAATCGGCTCGTTTCTGTGGTATGGGAAGAATTAAACCCGAATTGCTTTCGAAACATTAATTCTACCTAAACGTCTAGGAGGATTAAACCTACACTCGCCGCCTATTAAATCCAAGGCCCTATTAACAAATCGCATGATGAAAATCGGTTCAGATCTACCCTTTTTGTGGGGGTTTCTAGAGCACAACGCAAACCCTCCAAATCTCTCATGCATTCCAAGAAAATATGAGCACATCCGTACGGTGGTCAAAGAGACAGCATTCCTAACGGACGAAATAGCTAGGGCACCTTCTTCTAGTGTAATATACAACTACTTTTTGAAACAGCTGAAAGAGCCCAAAATAATCAGGGAAAATCCACAACGCGATTGGAGGAAAATTTTCAAAAACATACACTCGAAGCAATTAAGCTCACGCCAACGATCAGTGTGGTTTTCGGTGGCGCATCGTAAAATATTAACCAACGAGCTTCTACATAGAATGAACAGGAGAGCGGACTCCAACTGCAGCCAGTGCCCCGGCCAGACAGACACCATCGAGCATCACATATTCTAATGCAGCGAAAACAGGACCATATGGACATTTCAACGTAGCGCCTTCCTGGCTCTAGATCGACGGCTTTCACAACTTCATCAGGAGGACTGGATATACCCGGTTCTCCAAAATCAATCCAGACATACTCGCCAGCATATTCTCCAAGCATTCTCTACAATGTTATTGTACATGACAAGTATTCCAGCAAACGAAAAGAACATAGCTAATTATAAGTTTTATGGGACATGTAACTAGTTTGTAACAATCAGGACAATAAATGTTTTACAAAAAAAAAAAAAGAGCAGCAGATTCTCGTGATGGCTTACAGTCCATTGGGCAAACCAAAGCCACTGGAAATGAAACCTGCTTTTCTGCATTCGGAGGGATTGAAAACAATTGCTTTGAAATATGGAAAATCAGCTGCACAAATTGCGTTACGATATTTGGTGAGTGAATTTAAAAATAGTGTTTTTGATATTGACTAATTACTGCTACTTCTAGATAGAAATTGGAACTGTTCCAATACCGAAATCGAAAAATTATAACCGATTGAAGGAGAACTTGGACGTGTTCAATTTTAATCTAACTCAGAGCGATCTTAATGTGCTAGAATCATTAGTAGAACCGAAACGATCTGTCTACTTGGAGTGGCTCAAGGAATCAAAACATTATCCTTTTAAACCATAGGTCGCAATTTTGGAAAGTGATGTTTTATCTAGATATCCAGTTGCACATATAACAATTAATATACAAAGGCTAAATTCGCCTCGTTCCAATTATATTTTTGTTGTGCTTGTTCGACTTTAACTGCCTACTAAAATGTAAAAAAGCATTTTTGTTTTCGACAGTGCACTACACCGATGTAGTCAGTGATTCACTCATTTTAACTTGGCTGTAATCAGTTAATCTCTTTTTTACACTACACCGGCTTTACTCCAGGTAGGTTGTACGTCATTTCCCGGAATACCATTCCCCGGAATACCACTTCCCGGAAAACTATTTCCCGGAATCTACCATATCCCGGAATATCGTTTCCCGGAATGTAGCATTCCCCGGAAAACCATTTCCCGGAATGTATCATTTCCCGGAAAACTGTTTCCCAGAATGTATCATTTCCCGGAAAAACTATTTCGCGGAATACCATTTCCCGGAAAATAAAAAAAACTCGTACCTCACCGACCACACTTATTTTTTGAAGACCTGCTATGCAGCTAATTGTGTTTTAGGAGATTTTACCTACTTTAGAACATGAAAAGTTGTTTGAAAATATTTTTAATTTTTTTATCTTTGATGTTTATTGTGGTAAAAAACAACATAGCGACAAGATTGCAAAACTGTCATTTTAAAGATTTAATCTTCTCGATTCCGCGATGTTAGGAAAATTTATTTAAATTGATCGTTATATGCACAGCTTACGAGCGACTTTTGGTTTTGAACCAAAAAGAAACTTGGGAGAATTTAAAAAAATCGAGTGGGGAATAAAAAGGGATAGCAATGATATAAATGGGTACCAAAATAGTAACAAATACTATACAATTTTCCCACCGCAGGTAGTGAAGGGGTGAATAAATTCATGACCGTCTAATTCCTGACTAACAGGCCCTATATTTTGCCTGATATTTGTTGCAAATTTTGCGGATTCAGTTAAAATGGTATATTTTCAAATCTTTTACTATTTTGAATCGATTTCGTCACGTGGTAATATTGAAAATGCTGAACAAATTACCTGACATTAATATTTTTGGTGCTACATAAATCGTATTATGTATCCCATTTTTGGGATCTTGATTCATCTCCTTATTGCGCAAAGAAAATAAGCTTATACCGTACTCTAGAATGGTGTAAATTCGTACGATCAATTTAGAACGCCTCGAAATGCGGCCATCTTTGAAATTGAAAAGTCAGTATTTTCCACAACGTTGGCACCATTTGTATGATAACCAATCACTATTACTCTAAAAATGCCCTGAAAATTAGGTCAAAGGCAACGAAAAAATATAAACATTCCCTAAAATTTAGTTATAAATATTCCTGAAACCTTTGAAATTTTATAGATTGTGAATGTATCTGTCTGAGATGTTGCCTTCTTATAAATATGCATTCTTCTTTGGAATTTTTTGTAGAATGTTATTTTAATCTACATGAAGTTTCTCTGAAAATACTCTTGGACTTTTATTGATTTTTATTCTCACTAATATTTGCTTACAGTAATAGTGCATTTAAGACACCTTCAGTATTTTAAAATTCACTTCGTATTAAAAATTTCTATATGAATTAGACTTCTTTGGAACAAGAGCAAATCAATGAAAATAATTTTAGAATTTCATTGATTCAAATACAATAAATACAATGAAATGGATTTTCGTTGTATATCTTTGAAATGTTATATATGTCGTTAATGTTCTTTTTAGCATAAGCTGATTTCTGGACCTTCGATTGCTATTGATTTCAAATAAAATAACATATGCATAAGAATTAGTTTTTTTTTAAATTCATTAACATGATCAGCGAGCAAAGAGAAACTGTGAAGGGAACCAAACAAATATTTGAGTAGCAACATAGTTCTAAATGTAAATGTTCTCAAAGTACTTCAGATTTCAATAGTATAACAAATTGCCGAGAAAAAGTACGTTCCGGGAAATGGTATTCAGGGAAATGGTACATTCCGGGAAATAGTATTCCGGGAAATGGCACATTTCGGGAAACGATATTCCGGGAAATGGGACCTTCCGGGAAATGATATTCCGAGAAATAGTACATTGCGGGAAATGGTATTCCGGGAAACGACATACAATCCTCCAGGTAATAGCAAGAATGCTAAAACATCCCCCCTTGTCATTCAATAGAACTAGAATTGGATGCCCCAGGTGTCAGCATGTTTAACAAAAAGTTTGCTTAAGATGTTTGTTTCAGCAAAGAAATCTGGAATAGAATATGAGTATGCAAATCAGATAATTAGGATCAATCAATAAAATGATAGGTGGGTAATATCAGATATACACGTAGGATTGATTGTATATAAGTACTCAACGAGATTTTTCTGAAGAAGAATTGTCTTCAAATGAATGAATTGATTTTTTTAAAAGATTTTTCGTACACTCGTCTACATGGTACGATGCCTTCTGTGGCACTTGAACATCGATTTTTTAACATTGGAAAAGTCTTTCTCCACTATCTCATTCTAAAATCTAAAATAGCTCCTATGTAACGAAGTTGTTCGAGTTGGTGATTATGGAACCTCTTCAGGCTCACTGCATGCAGTACCTAAGTGACGATCAACATGGCTTCACGTCTGGGCGTTCGACTGTGACTAACCCCAACATCCTAACATCCTGAACCATTATATAACAATCGCTAAAACGGTGCGATATGGCATCAACGGTAGTTTGCTGCAGCTGTTTCGATCCTATCTTACAGATAGACAATTTGTGATTGTCATTGGAGATTGTCAGGCACCCACATTTATTTCATCGTCAGGAGGACCCAACGAAGTCACTTGGGACCGTTGATATTTCTGCATTACTTCAACAACGTTCATCTAGTTCTGAAAACTCCACGTCTGTCCTTTGCAGACGATCTCAAGATGTTTCTACTCATCCGCTCTACTGAAGATTGCAGATTACTCCAACGAGAGTTTGAAACATTCGCTGATTGGTGTAGCAAGAGCCCCTTGTGTGTAAATCCAAAGAAGTGTTCGATGATCTCATTCTCACGAAAAAAAACCCGATTTGTTTTAACTACCGTCTACTGGATACAGAAATTAAACGCGTTAGTCACGTGAAGGATTTGGGGGTTATACTAGATTCGCAACTTACGTTCAAACAGCACGTCTCCTATACAGTTAGCAAAGCATCCCGTATATTGGGACGCATCTTCAGGATAGCCAGAAATTTTACTGATAATTATTGTCTTAAATCGCTGTACTGCTCTCTATCGCGGACAATTCTGGAGTATTTCTGTGAAGTTTGGAGCCCAAGCTATAATAACGGAGTTGAGGGAATTGAGTTCGTGCGACGAAGCTTTTTACGTTTTGCTGTTCGTAGACTGCCGTGGAGAGATTCTATTCGGCTACCCACACTGAGAAGAAGGACATGGTATTTCTGACTATGCAGTCATGGTAGAAAACACTATTGTCAAGAAATAGTAAAATTTACCATAAATCACTTTTAATTTATCGGTGTATGCTTGAAACTACCATGTGGATTGGAGAAACACATGGTAGTTTTTACTTTTTTGCGTGTTTGAGTTAGTCTTTATTTCATGGTTAAAATAACTACTAAACTTTTCAATCTCACTGTGCTTTTCGACTAGAATTTCTATAGCTCTTCTGATTTGAATTAGCTTTACCGCGAACATAGTAATAGTGAAAGGATTTATCAGTGTTTTTGAACCGAACACGATTCATTTTTGAAATTACTGTGATTCCCAATGCTACATATGCTGTGAAAAAAACTCTTCACGTGCATAAACAAACGGATGTCAGTATTTAAATGAAACAAAGCTGAATGAAGTGGATATAATAGTTAATGAGCACGTTTCATATCCGCAATGGTAAGTATTACAGCAATAAATTATGACACTACAAATACAATCCGATATTTTTAAAAATTTCATTTTCCATCCGCTAGAAATCGACTGACAAAACTTCATGAACTAGTTAGTGACGCGATACCTGCTTCCACCGAGTGCTACAAATAGGTTGAACGATAATTTTGTGGAGCATAATTAAAAGGAAAATATAATGATCATTATAAATTCATTAAGCGTGAATTAATAAAAGAATACGACAAAAAATGTTTTAAATTTAATTAAAACATATCGTAAATACTATAATATTACTATAATATAGTAAACACTAGTAATTTTAGTAATTTTAACCAGCTTACAATTTTCAAAATAACCATGTTTATGATAATTCTAACCATTGGAAGAAAATGGAGGCATAGTAAAATATACCCTTATACCACCATGAAATAGTAACATATACCATACAACCTTCTGCTCCGACTATCATTTCCGCGCACTAATTATAGTAAGCATGGAGCCCTTACTGGCTTACAAAGGATGTTCAACTGGGTCGCTTCAGTCTTCGACTATACTATGTCTCGCCAAACTCTGCGTCGTCGATTTTCTAGAACCTTCGATGGGCCCGCTAACTTCGACTGATTCCTCCATTATCTGTTGTTTCATTGTTTTTTTTGAGTTCATCGTTTTTATTATTAAACACTATTTGTAACATTTTGACTGTTAGTGATAAGTTTAAAATTAAGACACCATTGCATTGGGGCTTTGTAATGCCTGTTGGTGTAAATAAGTCAAGTACAAATACAAACAAAAGAACATAACATAGCATACCTTTAGAAAGGTCATTTCTTCTTCTTTCCAAAACTCTTAGAGAATTTAAAATCGGTTGAAAAATGACAGCGTAGCGAATTTTTTCGATTTTGAGGGTATATTAAATTGATTAAACGTGATTTTGTGTTGCATTTGACGAGATCTACAACCTGTAACAGACCACTTTAAAGCTGCATTCACTTGTTTTTTTTTATTTTGTGGCATCGTGTTTTCTTTCACCCATCTTTTTTCAAAAATCATAAACCAAATGGAAATTTTGGATGAAATGACATGTCTTGCGCGAACTTTATAAAAAGACTCTACCCTACAACTTTGTCGAAGACAGCGAAGCGCTATCTCTTCTATATTGCCAAAAGATGTCCCTTTTTTACACACAAACATTGCATACAAAATTCTATAAAAAATGTATACAACATTCGATAGAAAATTTAAAATCGTTAATATGGACAGTTTTGAATCGAATGAATTCATTCGTAACCGAACGTTGTACCGAGAAACAAGTGCTTTTTGTTCTCTTAGTGGTGTGGTTTAGTTTTTTCGGTAGTACGAAGGTGCTTGCTGTGGCAGAGGCTGCAGTAAAGCATTACTACACTGAAAAAAATCCAAACGTTAATTCTATTTGCTTCAAACCGCTTAAAATTCATATGAAGAAGAAATGCTATTGTTATCTCGCGCACACATACCTTCTATGTGTCAACTGTATAAACTATGTAAGCACACACATAAGTTATATGTGCATATTGTTATAGAATGGGGTTTTATGTGCCTAATAGTTATGAAATGTGAATGTAAGATTAATATTTCTTGTAAATACACACATTAGGTTTATGTGCCAGCAAATAGTGTCTATATGCCTTCGTTAATTGCAAAAATCTATGTGTAGAATCAATAGGCATAACGTTTACTTTTTTTTGAGTGTAATAAACAGTCCCGCGAGTGATAATTATTACCTGCGATATCGGTGAAGGTAGTGCAGTGAAGTGCGTTACTAAACAGTTTTCTTGCCTGAAAGACGGCTTTGTTTAGACGAGCTATATCAGCTCTCTACTGTGTGAAGGTCACGCGGGTGACGGATAAAACAAACGAAGGATCAATTCACCTACCAGCTCGTCAGGAACCAACTGGTGAAGTGTTTCGTTTTTTACTTTTTTATCGATTTTTTTATTATTGTTTTTGATTTTTTATTTAGATTTAAATTAAATAGTGCGGTCGAGCGTGTTGCTCCCGCAACAAAAGGGAACAAACAGAAGGATCACCCTCCGAAGACGAATATTATGGGGAAAAAGAACGTGTATCTGATACTGAGACAGATGATGTTATAGTCGATCCACTTTCCCCACTCGTCTACCTGTACGCCTGTTTGTACCGCGGGTCATGAATTGTTCCAATTGCAAGCAGCTAGGTCATACGGCCACCAGCAAGGGTGCGGTAAATGTGGGGAACGCCATGCGGATGATACTTGCAGTAGGCCCGCTGAGAAGTGTGTTTACTGTGGGGAGAATCCGCATGCACTTTTGACATGCCCAACGTACAAACTTCGCGCGGATAAACTGAAGCGATCCGCCAAAGATAGCTCCAGACGCTCTTACGCAGAAATGCTTAAAAGAGCTGTTCCATTTATCTCCGAAAACCCATTCGCTCTCTTGCCGACTGATGATAACGCCTCTAACGACCCTTGCGAGGGGCATTCTTTGGCTCCGCTTGGAAACTCTAGGAAAAGACCTAATCAAAACTCACCAGAACTTCCTCGTAAGGGTCCTAGGTTGTCCCAAACAAGGGTACAAAATAAAAATAATTCATCAACTGGAAGTGCTGGTAAAAATTCGAAGATAATACCTCCTGGTTTTTGGAAATTGAGATACAACCAGGAGTTCCCAGCACTCCCCGGGGCACCAAAAATCCCAAGTGCTCCAATTTTACAGTCAGAAACTCAACCTAAAACGGGATTCCTTAAATTTTCTGACATTGTGGACTGGATATTCACAGCTTTCAACATTACCGATCCTCTGAAAAGCTTGCTGGTTGCTATTCTACCAACAGTAAGAACATTTTTAAAACAGTTGACTGAACAATGGCCCCTCCTTACAGCGATCGTATCCTTCGATGGCTAACTTATTAGACGGAATCAGGGATCTGATCACTGTTTTACACTGCAGAAGTATTATCCCCAAAATTGATTCATTAAAACACTTGCTAAATTACAATCATTGTGATGCATTTTCCCTATGTGAAACATGGCTAACTTCTAATATAAACCTCAACTTCCACGAGTTTAACATTATCCGCTTGGATCGAGAAGATTCATATGGAGGGGTATTTTTAGGGATCAAAAAGTGCTACTCCTTCAATCGAATCAACCTCCCTTCGACGCCAGGCATTGAAGTTGTCGCTTGTCAAACAACAATCAAAGGCAAAGATCTTTGCATTGCTTCTATTTACATTCCTCCTAGGGCCATGATGGGACATCGAAGATTCTCCAACGTGATTGAACACCTTCCCTCGCCCCGCCTGCTTCTTGGAGACTTTAACTCTCACGGTACGGGGTGGGGCTGTCTATACGACGATAATCGATCTTCGACAATTCAAGACCTTTGTGACAACTTCAATATGACAATTCTGAACACAGGGGAAATGACACGGATTCCTAGACCACCTGCGCAAGCAAGTGCACTGGACATATCTTTATGCTCGACATCACTACGGTTAGATTGCAAGTGGAAGGTAATATCTGATCCCCACGATAGTGACCACTTACCAATTGTAATTGTAATGACTATTATGCCAAACGCACGTTATGCCAAATGGCCATTATGCCAGTTGACTTTATGCCAAATGACTTTTATGCCAATCGATTGTATGCCAAACGGGCTTATGCCAAATGGCTTTATGCCAAATGGCCTGACACCGTTACTGGCGCCGGTTTGTCGACGGGTTAACAAGAGAAACATCGATGAGCACTCTTTGGGGCACGGCCCGACGAATGCGAAACCGAAACAGTACTAACGAGAGCGTGGAATATTCAAACCGTTGGATATTCGATTTCGCCAAGAAGGTTTGTCCGGATTCCGCCCCGGCACAGAAAATCTACCGCGCCGCGTCGCCTTACAATACCACGAACGAAACACCGTTTACGATGGTGGAGTTCTCACTTGCTCTCTTATCATGTAACAATAAAGTCCCGGGGCCAGATAGAATCAAATTCAACTTGTTGAAGAATCTGCCAGACTCTGCCAAAAGACGCTTGTTGAATTTATTTAATAGGTTTCTTGAGGGTAACATTGTCCCACATGACTGGAGACAGGTGAGGGTCATCGCCATCCAAAAACCAGGAAAACCAGCCTCCAACCACAATTCGTACCGTCCGATTGCAATGCTGTCCTGTATCCGAAAGTTATTCGAAAAAATGATCTTGTTTCGCCTCGATAATTGGGTCGAAACAAATGGCTTACTGTCAGATACACAATTTGGCTTCCGCAAAGGCAAAGGGACGAACGATTGCCTTGCGTTGCTCTCAACAGAAATTCAAATGGCATATGCTAACAAAGAGCAGATGGCATCAGTATTCTTGGATATTAAGGGAGCTTTCGATTCAGTTTCTATCAACATTCTTTATGAGAAGTTGCACCAGCATGGTCTTTCGCCAATTTTAAATAACTTTTTGCTAAACCTGTTGTCTGAAAAACAAATGCATTTCTCGCATGGCGATTTATCGACATCACGATTTAGCTACATGGGCCTTCCCCAGGGCTCATGTCTAAGCCCTCTCCTCTACAATTTTTACGTGAATGACATTGACGAATGTCTTGTCAATTCCTGCACGCTAAGGCAGCTTGCAGATGACGGTGTGGTCTCTATTACAGGTCCTAAAGCCGTCGACTTGCAAGGACCACTGCAAGATACCTTGGACAATTTGTCTGCTTGGGCTCTCCAGCTGGGTATCGAGTTCTTCACGGAGAAAACTGAGCTAGTCGTATTTTCTAGAAAGCATGAACCAGCGCAACTACAGCTTCAATTAATGGATCAAACTATTGCTCAGGCTTCAACATTCAAATATCTCGGGGTATGGTTCGACTCTAAAGGTACCTGGGGATGTCACATTAGGTATCTGAAACAGAAGTGCCAACAAAGGATCAACTTTTTCCGTACAATAACTGGAACATGGTGGGGTGCCCATCAAGGAGACCTAATCAGGCTGTACCAAACAACGATATTATCAGTAATGGAGTACGGATGTTTCTGCTTTCGCTCCGCTGCGAACATACATTTCATCAAACTGGAGCGAATCCAGTATCGTTGCTTGCGTATTGCCTTGGGTTGCATGCACTCGACCCATACGATGAGTCTCGAAGTGCTGGCGGGCGTTCTTCCGCTGAAAAATCGAATCTGGGACCTCTCATATCGATTGCTCATTCGATGCGATATTCTGAACCCATTGGTGATTGCAAATTGCGAAAGGCTTGTCGAGCTTAATTCTCAGACCCGATTCATGTCCTTGTACTTCGATTACATGGCACAGAACATCAATTCAGCTACGTATAACGTCATCCGTGCTCATCTCTTAGATACTTCTGATCCAACTGTATTTTTCGATACATCCATGAAGGAAGAGATTTGTGGAATTCCGGATCATATTCGCCCACAAGTGGTCCCAAATATTTTCTATAACATATACCATCAAGTCGACTGCGCCAAAACGTTCTACACTGACGGATCAATTCTCGACGGGTCCACAGGCTTCGGTATCTTCAACGAAAATCTTGCTGCCTCATTCAAACTCAATGATCCTGCTTCAATTTACGTCGCTGCCATTCAGTATACTCTCGGGATCATTGACACCCTGCCCTCAGACCATTACTTCATCGTTTCGGATAGCCTCAGCTCCATTGAGGCCATCCGTGCGGCGAAGCCTGGAAAGCACTCACCGTATTTCCTGGGGAAAATACGGGAATATCTGAGTGCTTTATCTGAAAAATCTTACCAGATTACCTTGGTTTGGGTCCCGTCACATTGTTCTATTGCGGGCAATGAGAAGGCGGACTCTTTAGCCAAGGTGGGCGCATTAGAAGGCGACACTTACGAAAGACCTATTTGCTTCAACGAATTTTTCAGTATCTCTCGTCAGAGGACGCTCGATAGTTGGCAAACCTCATGGAGCAATGGGCATCTGGGACGGTGGCTACATTCCATTATCCCGAAGGTATCAACGAATGCTTGGTTTAAGGGGTTGGATGTGAACCGGGACTTTATTCGTACAATGTCAAGGATCATGTCCAACCATTACTCGTTTGACGCGCATCTCCGTCGTTTAGGGCTTGCTGAAAGTAATCATTGTGTTTGGGAGAACGGCTATCACGACATCGAGCATGTTGTTTGGCTGTGCGCAGAGTACTGTGTTGCCAGGTCCCAACTAATAGATTCCCTTCGGGCCCGAGCTAGATCACCCTATGTGCCAGTCCGGGACGTCCTGGCAAGCCGTGACCACCCCTATATTTTTCTTATCTATATCTTTTTGAAAACCATTGATGTCCAAGTTTAATACATTTCCCCTCTCTCATTCACAGTAGAATCTCACCAACCTATCCCTGCATCTACAATATGGCATTGCTTCACGAGTCTTCCGTGCATACCCTTCTTGATAACCGTCTACCCAGAACATCATGACATACCTCACATGCAGATGATATAGAGTGCCAATAATTATCCGAAATATCGACCCTCCCCTAGCCCCTGCGATTACAGGCTGGAAACTACAACACTACAACAAAGTGTGCATATCCGCCACAATGATCAATCAGCAAACGACGATGTCAATTACACAATATGTATCCCACTTCCTACCTTTTTCCTTTATTTACATAAGAAAGGAGCAAGCCGCCCCTAAATACGGCTTTCCCTTCCCCCACTAACATGTGACATGTAATTAAAAAAATGAATTATCGGCCTCGTTAAGCTAAAACATTTGGGCCTAAATAAACGTATTTAAGATAAGATACAATTAAACATTCATTGTGTAACATAATGTTTTCTATCGTTTGAACCGGATGCGCGGACAAAATAAGTAAAGCATTGCCAAAGCTATGCTTCATACCCATGGAAACAACGAGCATTCCAAAAGATTTTTGCAGAAAAAATTATTTTCATTTCAAATTTGTGAAATATCTTGTGCATCGAGAGTTTATGCATACAAAAAAGCTTCTAGACTTCAATGGTTTTAAGACCTATACGACTTAAGTGGGGGTAAGGGTTTCAGTATAAAGAATACTCTTTTGGCGATTTTTTAGAAATTTTAGTGAAGCGAATTAATCAAAACTTGTACATTATAATATTTCATTTCATTAACATGCTGTAATTTTTCTATGCAAAAATAACAAGTTATTTCAATCTTTGCATATACATTCTATGTAAAAAATACCTAACCCCTACGTTGAGTTTTGGAGATAATTTTTCAAAAGTTTTGCTCGATTCGCTTCAGTTAAATTTCTAAAAAATCGCAAAAAAAGTGTTTTTTCATACTGAAACCCTTTATCTGTACTCCCACCCTCTGATACAAGTTTTAAACATGTTGAATTTGGCTTTCTTATCATAAATAGTAGGGTAAAATTTTATGCTATTTAAATGCATATTTGAAAAATGTAATTTGTAAAAAATATAAGTTTTATTCTTATAGGTGAACAAATATGATATCTGAAGTGAGTGTCAGTCTGTGTCTGTAGATTCCACAGGAGCAAACCAAATGTTTCTTACGTTTACATGCTTGGGTTTGAAAAATTTGGTTCGATACCAAGTCGGTCTACTTCAGTGCATTTAAGTATTGTACATTTCCGTACGATTGAACCGAGCAGTTCTGGACAATTATCCGCCAGCGAAAAGCGAAACCATACTGCCTCATAACGATTGTCCTTTTTGCAACCATCAACTACACGCGTTCTAAACGCGAGTTTATATGTAAAAATCTTCAAATAATCCTTTGTGTTTATTGGTATATAACCACAGATTATTATGGAACTGGGTGGATTTATTGTTGAGAAGAATATCATTTTGCTCGAACTTTTAACTTGCTGCATGGAACGTCAACATTAGGGTGACAGGAAAAAAATGACCCCTATCGGCCCACCTCGGCGTCGATTCCTAGTCACACCAGGAGTACTTGCACCAAATTTGAAGCAAATCGAACAAGTCTAACTACCGGACCAACGGGCCTGAAGTTTGTATGGGAATTTTCAACAATTTACATGGAGAAAACCCACCAGCACGCATTTTCGCCGCTAGGTGGCACTGTATGCATCGAATTATCACTGTAAATGAAAATAAGAAATATAATTGAATTGTCTACAACTTAGTCGAAGACTGCAAGTAAATCCGACTTTGTCAAAAGAAGTTATTAAACTTTTAACGAAGTGATGTCTGAGTCAGTTTTGCATGGGGTCTAATAGTGAATGATTGTGTATCAGTACTCGATTCACACGAACTAAACATTTTTGTGAAATAATTGTTAGGTTTAGCTCAATGGTATGTTCAGAAGAACTATAGTAAATAATACGAGTCATGCTTTGATTAGAAAATTTTAGTTCCACCTGTTACCGCATAAAGGGCGCCAACACTAACTGTTCAACGGAGAGAGATAGAAATTTGGTGTCTTCTACAAAGTTATAGAACAGGCATTTTTCAGTATTTCTTCTGAACATCTTGATACTCTATCTCTCTTCTATGAAAAGTTAGTAGTGGCGCCCTCTATGCGGTCACAGGTGGAACTAAAATTTTCTAACCAAAACATAACTCGTATTATTTACTATAATTTTTGTAAACATACTATTCGGCTAAATCTAATCATTATTTCACAAAAATATATAGTTCGCGGGACTCGAGTACTGATACACAACCATGCACTGCTAGGCCCCATGCAAAACTGACTCAGACATCACTTCGTTAAAAGTTTAATAACTTCTTTTAACATAGCCGGATTTACTAGGAGTCTTCGACAAAGTTGTAGATAATTAAAATATCTTTCTTATTTTCACTTATAGTGATAATACGATGTATACAGTGCCACCTAGCGGCGAAAATACGAGCTAGTGAGTTTTCTCCATGTAAATTGTTGAAAAATCCAATATAAACTTTAGGCACGTTGGTCCAGTAGTTAGACTTGTCCGATTTGCTTCAAATTTGGTACAAGTACTCCTGGTGGGACTAGGAATCGACTCAGGGGTGGGCCGATTGAGTTTTCAAAAATTCATCATTTTTCTGGGCAGTCTAGTCAACATGCATTGAGTGCCCAACAGATGCTTTGATTGTGTGTGTAGAAAGAGCCCTATTGGAAAAAAATGGAGGCATAGTAAAATATACCCTTATACCACCATGAAATAGTAACATATACCATACAACCTTCTGCTCCGACTATCATTTCCGCGCACTAATTATAGTAAGCATGGAGCCATTACAAAGGATCTTCAACCGGGTCACTTCAGTCTTCGACTATAATATGTCTCACCAAACTCTTCGTCGTCGATTTTCTAGAACCTTCGATGGACCCGCTAACTTCGACTGATTCCTCCATTACCTGTTGTTTCATTGTTTTTTTTTGAGTTCATCGTTTTTATTATTAAACACTTTTTTTAACATTTTGACTGTTAGTAATAAGTTTAAAATTAAGACACCATTGCATTGGGGCTTTGTAATGCCTGTTGGTGTAAATAAGTCAAGTACAAATACAAACAAAAGAACATAACATAGCATACCTTTAGAAAGGTCATTTCTTCTTCTTTCCAAAACTCTTAGAGAATTTAAAATCGGTTGAAAAATGACAGCGTAGCAAAATTTTTCGATTTTGAGGGTATATTAAATTGATTACACGTGATTTTGTGTTGCATTTGACGAGATCTACAGTCTGAAACAGACCACTTTAAAGCTGCATTCACTTGGTTTTTTATTTTGTGGCATCGTGTTTTCTTTCACCCATCTTTTTTCAAAAATCATAAACCAAATGGAAATTTTGGATGAAATGACATGTCTTGCGCGAACTTTATAAAAATACCAAATATTTTAAATTAATTTTAAATTATTTAACTTAAATAATTTAACTTAAATTTAATTTAAAATTAATTTTAAATTATTTATAATATTTGAAAAGACTCTACCCTACTACTTTGTCGAAGACAGCGAAGCGCTATCTCTTCTACATTGCCAAAAGATGGCGTCTCATACATTGTATACAATATTCTATAAAAAAATTGTACACAATATTCTATAGAAATTTAAAATCGTTAATATGGACAGTTTTTACTCGAATGAATTAAGTACCTCAAAACGGTGGTTTAAATCACTGTCCGCTGTCAGTTCAAATATTTTGACAGCAGTTGGGGTTCGAACCTATCTAAGTTTCGCCTCAATCAAAAACGACATTAGAATTTAGACACTGTATTCTGTAGCACCCATATCAGTGAAAAAGTGTGGAAAGTATCGTTTGTATCGTTTTGTCACGCACACTATTGAAAAAGTTGTTGTAGATGGTAGACGAGATAACAAATTTTTCCTATAAATCACACGCCGAAAAACCGACCTGATCGAAAAGTTGAACATCGCCGTTTCTGTAGATTCTCGGACAATCGTCTTTACGGTCGCAGCACGAGGTGATGTCCTGAGTAAATCCAAGTTTATATTCGCCAATAAATTCGTCCGGATACTGATGATCTGACAAAGAATTGGTAGCTGTGGACTCAACCGAGTTTTTCAGAACCGTCAACACGATGGAGTCGAAGTTGTATAAGCAGGAGTGTCTAGAGAAATATATACATTCTTTCATCAGTGCTCACAAAGGTCCAAGTGGCTGCATGACTAGGTTCTGTTACTGAATTTGATCTTTCTGTTTGTGTTAGCACTACTTTCCGGTTTCTCAAGGCAGCACACTCGCACCACTGCTATTTTCTCTTAAATTTTATTTCGTCATTCGTAATCAGTCTGACTTCTTCGCACTACAAACCATTCTGGATACTCCCAACGACCGGTGTGTGCAGAATATGATGGTTTTGTGTATTATCAATTGCATTTTCATCAACTTTTTTGCACTGAAAACGCTATCAAATATGACTACAATATCACTGGAAACCGTATGCAACTACACGAACACATTAAAGAGTTTGGTGTAAATTTGGGATTACCAGCTTATTTACCCTCGTCACCTCTGTGCAACAATCGACAACTGAGATTCATGTTTAAGATCTCCAACGAATTTAGTGATCCTTTGAGTTTTAAACTATTTACTGTTCGTTGGTGTGTTCGGAATTCAGCAATGTTGCTTGGATCAATATCTACCAAACTTACCTTCATAATTGAGCGACCGAAAATAAAAGTCGCAAGGATAGAACATGCTTCGCAAAACCCGTTTCAAACATATTAGAATATAAAAATCGGAAATAAACTTCAAGCATAAAAATCGGACAGAAATCCTTCAGCATAAGAATCTCATAAAAAGTTCTCACCCGTAAAACTCGGCAAGGATGAACCTCCAGTATAAAAATCGTTTAAAAATAAATAAATCGCTCGTAGGAGCATCCGTATATCTTGATGTTCAAGATTAAAAGTCGGCTAACAAAAATTACTTTGTAAGAATCGGATATATTTCTTTCCGGTTTTTTTACTGAAGGTTTTTTTACCCGACTCTTACAAAGGAATGTCCCAGTCCGATTTTCATGCTGGAAGTTTATATCCGGTTTTTATAATCTAATATATTTGAAACGGATTTTACGAAGCATGATCTGTCTTTGCGATTTTTGTTTTCGGTCGCTCAATTATAAGTTTGTAAAAATTAATACAAACACTTACCGGCATTTATCAATCCACCGCTGCTCCCAGGCCTTCATAGCAGCGGTTTTGGCCACACTGATCACACTGCTGCTCGATCCGCAGCGGGTACAACGACGCAACGAGGGCGGTCTCCTACCCAACTGCAGATACATGACCGAATCGATCACGTTGTCATTGGATAGACCCCCTTCCACTATTGGTACCTCCGGACAAAATTTAAGCGATTCATTCTCGACGCCATAATCGCACTATAATGAACGATGCCAGAGTTGATCAATGTGAAATCTAATGAGACCTGAATAATCCAATCCTTACCATCACGGGCAAACTGACATGCGGCAACAATGGCGATGCAATCATCGTTCGCGATGGTACAAACTGTAGCTGCGGAATGAGAACCTGACTCGGAAGTAGACAACATTCGTCCAGCAACAAGTCATCCGGTTCGTTTGGGTTTATTGACAGCTTTGTTAGTAAACGAAACAACGTTAGCAGTATATCCAGGTTGTCTGCCGAGCGGGAGAATACAGGGAGACATTGCGGATTCAGCAGTCCCCATATGCGAATCATGACCAGCAGCTCCCGAATATTCGTCAATGCTACGATGTCTTTGCTGATGTCATACTGAAATGCAACGTAATAATAACGTAATACCTACTTCACAACTAGTTACCGGTGCTAGTTACCCCTTGAGATTTGTTGGACATGAACGCTCGACTTTCAGGTAACTTGGCGAGGATGTTGAGCGCCAAATCAGCCACCCATTGAATCAGTTGCTGCAAACTTTGCAGTGTTGAACGTTCCATGGTAAAGTCTTTTGCTTCCAAGTTCAACAGTACTTTGTCGACATCCGGAACGGATTCGGATAAAACCACTGCAAATGATGGTGTAATTGGAAACGTTTTACAAAATTCATGAAAGTTCTACTTACTGGCTAGATTCTCAGCAGGACCTTTCTCGTGCGACGTCAAATCCGATGGTCGAAGCAAACTTTTGAAAGCAGTCAGAATTGAGTGTAAAATCAACAAATTGGATAAATCGTATGCTCTTTGTTGTCCCGAAATCGACAATCTGTACAATGCAATCTTCATGGTAAGAAAATTTACATAGTAATACTGTTGAACATTGGGAGGCTGGCGGTGAAAATTTTCGGTAAGGCGTTCCAATATGTTGTCAAGAATTTGTGGTTTCAACGTCAGAAATATATCCAAACAGTCAAAACCGGTAACTAAACAGTATTCTAAAAGATTTACGGTTTGCACGATTAACGCTGGCGTTCCCAGTTGATCCTGACACATGAAATTACAGCGATAGACATACAGTTGTCCGAATGTGTCGAGAGCTACAAACAGATGCCCCAACTGCGATATATCAATAGCTCCTATTTTTACACCCAGCCTCATCTGTTTGCTAGAATGATCGCTAGGATCTCGAAGTGAAATGATATTTGTACAAGTCAGACGCTTGAAAGTGTCCCTTTGTAGACAATGAATGCTGTTGTCGCTCATTGCTAAGTATATGAATGAGCAACTCAAAAAATTCAACCTCGTAGTCGACACTTTCACCACCTTCGTGTTAAATCGATACTGATTTTTGCTTATCCACAATAGCGTCTTGAATGCTTCGTTTTTGTTACTTTGAAACAATTTATGAATTGGGGTGGACTCTTCGGTTAGTTCCCACTGCTCTACGAAGCAACCTCCAGCAGCGTGATTTGATGCAACAATTAACGAGTCCGCATCCTCGTTGAAAACCCATTTGACATACACCACTCGGAGGTCTCTCAGATCTTTACCCAATCCTTCCGCTAAGAAAAAGCTGGGTAACGCAGCGCTATCAATATCTAGGTTTTCTCCAGTTTTTTTCACTGACACCCGAAAGCATTGAATCATGCTGGAATTGGCTGATTTTGTGTCACCGTTCCCAACTGCTATCATAAAGCTACCATCTGTAATAATGAACTATTGAAATTTGGATACTTAAGTTAAAATTGCTTCAACTTACTCTTAGAATAGCAAATACTTGCTGTAGTATAGTAGTTTCTGGTCACCCCTAAGCTCTCCGTCACCGGTATCAGCTTGATAGGTTCTTGTAATTTCTGTATGTTGGCATTCGATTCACACGGTATAATAAAAGCACCCAACATGCCAGTAGCAGATATTATTAAGACTCCATCTACCGGGACACCCCCAAATTGACGGACACTGGCCGCAAACTTTACTTTATGAAACTTCTCCATGTACAAGTACTGATCCTTCTTGTCCATCTGTAGAATCATTTTCCGACCGTTGTGAAAAAAAGCCGCACCAATGATGTTTTCCCCCGGAAACCTTACACTATAAATCGCTTTCCATTCGGATAGCAAATTATCTTTCTGAGCATAAATCTGAACATTTCCATTGCGGTCGCCTATCAGCAGAAATCGTCCCAGAACATCCCATTCTAGAGTTGATACGGGATACTTATTCGAACACACTTTATAGGGAAACCACGGTGTATTCAGGTCCACCACGTAAATGTGGAAACCCCAGCCTTGAATCGGCGACTGCTCCGTTAGTTCGTTGGCTGTGGTAAACGCAAGTACGTTGCACGATGATGTTGTACAGAAAAGTTCAAAATTTTGCCTAAATAAAACAAAACATTTTATCGCCTGGTTTGCGGTTTAGATCGCGGTATAGAGAAAGCTACTCGACTTACTGCATTTCCGCAAAAGTGAAGCTGTTGGAACTGGTTTTACGATGAGTAATGTAGAGAGGATCCATTTCTCAAAAAAACACTGCTTAATAACACTATTTAAACACAAATTTTGTAAACTATTTTCTACGACAAAAACCGAAGCGATTTCTGTTCAAAATGTAAAAGCTGAAAAATAATAATGAAGAAGCAGAGTAAATAAATAACAGTGCTGTCAATATGTTACACGGTCATGAAATAATACTCAGTTACGAAAAACCGACTTAACACGGAAATGAAAAAGTAACTAAAAATAAGTTCAATGAGGTAACCCGAATAAAAGTTTGCAATTTGATTCACCACACTGATAAAATCAAGTACCCATTAATGCGTAGAAAACTACTCATTTTCAATAAAAGTGGAATAACCCATTAAATGGGTAAAGCGTTTGTACTCTCAAATGAGTACAGACCTTGTACGTCAACTTGGGTATGTTTCACCCATTATTTTTCGCAGAACTGTTACAAAAAAATGCGTAAAAAATACCTGTTCATGAAATTCGCGCCAGAATGAAAAATATTGTTAATAAAAAAATTTCTGAATTAAAAAAACATAAAATAACATTCATTTCACATTATTGTTTCCTTATAAAGGTATAGGAATCTAGATAGAAATCCTATTCTAATAATACTTAACAAAATAAAACCGCCAACTGGTTATATTTTTGATGGCTGGATCTTTTGGCCAGGCATGGGAAAAATCATTTCACGAAACGATCAATTTGAAATCATTCACCAACATGCTCTTACTGTGAAACCCTATCTCGGCAACCCTTCTTGTGCAGAGTTATACGTTCGTGCGAAAGCGAGAAGCAAAACACAGAACTGAAAAAAAGTGACAGCGCCCGGCTATGATTCATTCTCCATCGCATACGTAGTGTTTTGAATGAAAGCAGAAAGGATCGCAATTGAATGCATTCTTTCATTCACAAAGATTCATTTCAAAACATTCACCGGATCGTTCTAATAAAAAAAACTTGTCGTTCTTGTTTATAGACCTATGAAATTTTCACTTGGTGATCTCTTATTGTTGAGTAAGTAGTTTGCAATGTGCTGGTGTAAAAAAATAACTTAAAACGATTCCGTGCATATCACAATATCAATTTCAAGTGGATTGTAGTGCAATTTACTTCTCAACATTGATTATAGTGTACATTTGCACTATAAAGTTGACCTAACCCAACCAGAGAATACAATGTCACATTCATTTGTGAACTAAAAGTTGATTCACTTGAGAATGTTTACAGTACAATCATCCGAATCAATCCGCGAATGAAGAACACGATCTTCTTCATTCAACATAGTACGTGTCATTCTTTTACTTGGCTCACATCTTCGGAAGTTCATCTCTACCTACGTTCAGTTGTGTTCTTTTGGAGAGTTTTAGTCGGATCGTGAATGAACGACTGGCTGCTGTCAAAGCAATGAGCGGATTCGCCAAGAATCATGCCAATGAATGATAATTCCCATCCCTGCTTTTGGCTGTTCTAAAAAATCCGAACTGGCGCATATTTTCAACATCCTCAGTAGTCTAAACAGACGTTGTTTTCGGAGCATTGCCGAAATGTTCCGTTTCCGCCACGGACTCCGATACAGGGCGATAATTTGCAGGTTCCACTACGATCCTTAGTTTGCAGGTTAACTCGCTTGAAATAATGCTTAAGGATGTTTCACCCATTAACAAGATCAATATACCCATTGACATTACCTCATCGAGTAGTTGTGAAATGGATAAAAAGTACTCGTTGTTAGAAACGAAAAAATCGACACAGATCTTTCATTAGGGCCTAAGTCGCAATGTACTCAAATGGAGAAAAATCAGTTTCAATATACGGCGATGCTTTTCTAAATGTAGTTTTTATTGTAGGTATAAATTACTTTATGACCATGTTTTTCCGGAAGCATCTTTGGTTAAACCTTATGACAATATAACAAAGAATTTAATTCCTATGTGCTTTTAGTGGGTAGAAACTAAAAAAATGCTTACGCCCAATTTGCATCCCAGTCGTGATTTCGCCCTTCAGCAACCACCATTTGCGGAAGGGCTAAACCGTTTACATAATTTTCAGAAGGGCGCGGTAAATGGGCTAAACTGACTCTGTCTTGCTGGGTAGGGCTGGGTAAATGGGCGAGCTTGACAGTATACTTTTTAATAGGGGCTCAGCAAATGGGCGCATAGAAACCCAATGTAAATGAAAGGGCGCGTACATCTTTTCTTCAAATTTCATGAAAATATCGAAATATTCGAATGTTTATGTGCAGCAACTATCGAGTAGACATGATCATAGTAGATGCTTATCATTCATATAATAGAACCGCCGTGTAAAGAATAATTTAGTGAATAATAACCGTACGCCCGGTTCTGTCTAAAAATGTAAGTTTAGCCTTTATATTCCATATGAGAAGAAGGGCCTAAGTCGAAACCTCGAAGAAAATGCATGTTTCGCCGTTTTGTTTTCTTTAATTATAAATCGAACTAAAAACCATTTTAACTAATTTTCACCTCAATCTTGTAGTATTTTTGTTGAATAATGTCATAATAGCGAAAACGCAGTTTGTTTACATTTGCGATTTAAGCCCTAATGAAAGATCTATGTCGAAATACCCATTTTTTGACAGCTCGAATAACTTCCGAAAATGGGCAATTTGAATACATAAAATGGGTAAAGTTTTTTTTACCGTGCATAGCCCAGTTAAGCTCAGCCCGAATTGAGTTCTTTGCGACCGGTCTCACGAACACTAATGAAGTTTCCTGGTTGAAAACACTCCCATTTACTTTTGCCGTCTTTGTTTATTATTTTCCACCAGCTTGTAATGTAGTATTTGTGTCATGTGGCGTGTACGTACATGAGCCGTAGAAAAGTCTATGCTGGCTGGTTCTAATTAGTATTCCGGCTCCAGCGACACAATCGATTCTAATTAGAAATTCCCGCTCATTTCCGGATGAATTTTACCGGGGTCCAGGTTTAACCCTTTCATGCCCGACTTTTTTCTAGTGCATGTAGGGTTTCAAAACTATTTTTCCTTGTAAACTATTGGGTCAAGAAACACGAAAAGCCTATTTTCATAAAGATAGGTGCTCCCATGGCAGTGCTAGAAGCTGGTAAATTTTTACCTTCTAATGCTCAATACAATTCTCCTAGAATAATTACAATAGTCCAATTACGTGGAAAACGTAGCCAACGACAGTCTAAATTGAGAAGTTTTATCAGTTTTCAATAATATTGCACCATAACGAAGATATATGAAAAAATTATTTCCCGTCGTCAACGTAAACTGTCCCTGGCAGCACTGCTACATAGGAATCCAATCAGACTAATTGCAATAACTTCAGTTCTAGAGCTGATCCTTGTAACTGTTAATACTCAAATTAAAGGAAATAATCACATTAATGAGCCTTACTTGTTGTTGCAAGCAAATCTCGCCTCAATCAAAAGTTATAGCTGTTTAAAAACGTTGTTGTCCACAAACAACATGGGCATGAATGGGTTAAGGCTAGTTTACAGTTCGGGAAATGGATCTTGCAAGCAGTATGTAAACATGGTATCGAATCGTTACGCAGAATGCATAGTATGATCACTGAATAGACTGAATCAATAGTACAACTCTCGACAAACATGATTACGGCCTAAAAGCCAACTGTCAAAATCCACTTTGAATGGGAATTCCAGACAAACCGTTACTAGTCGAACACAGTTCACAACAGTTTATGAAAGAGAAAACTTTTCTCTTTCATTTACTACCAACATCTGTGATTGGCGGGTAACGGTTTGTCCGGAATTTCCATTCAAAGTGGATTTTGACAGTTGGCTTTTAGGCCGTAATCATATGTTTGTCGAGATTTGTATTTGATTAAACTATCAAACAAATTTTACTCATTTTGAGTAAAACCATCTTTGTTACAATGAGTAGCTGAGGATAAGCGTGTAGTGTGACATTTTATCAGATGTTTTAACAATTTTGTTGTCAGTCGTTCGTTTGCTTTTGCAAAGTGCAGTTTTTCTTTTGTGCAGTTTTTGTGCTCTGTCTTACTACATCTATGCGTCATCGTTTTTGAAACGGTATATTCAATCGATTAAGTCCAGTAGGGTGGAAATTGTTTTGTAATGTTGTTTTGATTGGTAATAATGAGCCAATAGATGTTACGAATTTAAGTGTAAAGTTTTTCGATTCCGGAGGGGGTTGATACTGGTCGACTAGGATCCCAAAATCAAAAGAGGAGGCGTAACGCTAGAAGTATGTAAACATATCAGGTGTAAATATCTTTTTTTTGCGGTAATTATAAGCTAGATATTGATCTTGTTAGGATCAAAGGAGTATTTTAAATTTTAACTAGTCACGAGAGCCGGGTCATCCTCTGAAAATACCTAAAAAGCATCTGGTTTTGCTATTTCGTGTTCCTTTCTCTCAATACTAGTTAATAGCACATTGATGCTGATTATTTTGTGTACCATTTGACGCATTATCAAACTTTTCTTGAATCACATACGTTTGCTTCACTTTCCATAATGGTTTGATTACTTCCAACTCAACAGTTTCACAGGCATTAATCACATGTCGTAACCATGTTACCTCTTTCTATTATACAGTACATTAGTTTTTGGTTTTGCTCACATTATATTTGCTGTCGTCTGTGGTGCCTGCTCGTCTGATAATATTTTTTCCAATGTCTCATCTCTAGTACATATCCATGTCATTTATGTAGGTATATATACAGTCACTTCCTTACAAATACCTATCGTTTTCAGTCTGTATACAATCAGCTGTTTGACCTACATATACCTCAGTATAGACTAACAGCTCTTTGCATTTCAGTCCGCATCTGCGAGAACATCGACTAGTTGCTAGTCTGGAGAATGATAGCATCCAACACCAACCGAAGTACCAACAATGACCCCGTGCAAGCATCTGAATCAGCTCCAATAACAGGCACCGGTAATGGAAGCTCGTCCAGGATTATTCGCCAGTTTGGTAGCCTGTTCCAGACAAACCCCGCTGCGCGAGCAGATCCTGCCGGTTATGTGGAATTCGGAAGTATTTCCGACCCGGAGGCCAGTGCTGGCCGAACGCTGGGTACTTTTGCCGGGGTGTTTTGTCCCGTAGCATTGTCGATGTTTAGCGCGTTGGTGTTCATTCGTGTTGGTGAGTGTATGATCAGTTCGCAAGTTCTCATTGTTTGATACATGTTTTCTTCGCGGACAGGTTTTATCGTCGGCAATGCTGGTCTATACGTAACATTGCTGCAATTTGTGATTGCTTATGCGATTTTGCTGTTTACTGTATCATCGGTTTGCGCTATTTCAACCAACGGTGCTGTGGAGGGTGGCGGAGTTTACTGTAAGAGTTCATTGATTGTGGCTTGTTTTTTTTGGAGAAGACATTTAATTATCGAATTTTTTCAGTCATGATCAGCCGCACACTTGGGCCTGAATTTGGAGGATCGATCGGTACGTTGTTCTTTTTAGCCAATGTCGTCGGTTGCGGCTTGGCAATATCAGGTTGTGCTGAAGGAATCATTCAGAATTTTGGACCCACCGATGGTCACGAAGATGGCTCTATTCCGGATGGTCGCTGGTGGCGCTTTTTATATTGCAGTACCATTAATACGTTGATGCTGCTGGTAGTGCTGATCGGGGCTGAAATGTTCGCCAAAACGTCAATGATGATTCTCGGAGTGGTCGTCGTTTGTTTATTTTCGACGTACGTGAGCTTTCTATCCAAGGGAACGATACAGGTCCCAATACCCAATGAAAACAGCCTAGTTCAGAATGAGACGTATAAGGTGTTTGGAAATTATAGCGGGATGAGCCTTACAACATTAGAGGAAAATTTGTACAGCCATTATGGGCGAGATTACACCTCAAACGGAAATGAAGTCAACTTCGCTGTTGTGTTCGGCGTATTGTTTTCTGGAGTGACAGGAATAATGGCTGGTGCTAATATGTCCGGTGAATTGAAAAATCCATCCCGAAGCATTCCATCGGGGACCCTTTCAGCCGTTCTGTTTACATTTTTATGTTACATTGCTTTATCAGTATTTATGGCTGCGACAACGTCAACTTTTTTGCTGCAAAATAATTTTCTGTTTCTCGGTCCGGTCAACATATGGCCAACGTTTGTAATGATTGGAATTTTAACGGCTACATTCTCGACGGGACTGAGCAATCTTATAGGGTCCAGCCGAGTCCTGGAAGCTCTGGCAAAAGACAAAGTGTTTGGATCATTGTTGAACTTTGTTGTGAGAGGAACCTACAAGAGTAATCCAATAGCAGCTGTCATCGGGAGCTGGGTATTGGTTGAAATTATTTTATTGGTTGGATCGCTGAATACAATTGCTCAAATCAATTCCGTGTTATTTATGTTAGCATATTTGGCAACTAACTTGGCATGTTTGGGAATTGAAATCACCGGAGCTCCTAACTTCCGTCCGACCTACAAATATTTCACCTGGCATACGGCATTCTTCGGTCTTGTCGGAACTGCCGTCATGATGTTCGTCATAAATCCGATCTATGCGTCATCCAGTGTAATTCTTTGTTTGCTGTTGGTGATTGCACTGCATCTGTTCTCCCCGGCGTCACAAGGAGCTCAGTGGGGATCGATATCACAAGCTCTAATGTTCCATCAGGTGCGAAAATATTTGCTCATGTTGGACTCTCGCAAGGATCATGTTAAATTTTGGAGACCGCAGATGCTTTTACTCGTATCCAGTCCACGATCGTGCTGTCCGTTAATTCATTTCGTGAATGATATGAAAAAAGGTGGTCTGTACGTGATAGGCCACGTAAAAGTAGGCGAGTTTTCGGAGAATGATTCTACGAATGATCCCACCATCGAAGAGTACACGCAGTGGCTTTCGTTGATCGACCATATGAAGGTGAAAGCGTTTGTAGAACTGACACTCTCGAGAAGTGTTCGTGAAGGTATTCAGCACCTTATTCGGATTTCCGGAATGGGGGCCATGAAGCCGAATACGATCATTCTTGGATTCTACGATGAGGAGATGTCGAAGGACTTCTTCGAACAGTGAGTATTTTAATAATTATCAGTCAATAGCATATTTCACCAATTTTTTTTATGTTTCAGCGAGAATTCCCCCTACAAAACTGGCGAATTCGATGGCAATGGCATAAAATTGTTCCCTTATCGGCGCAACGGAGAACGCAAAGCTCTGCAGGCGACGGACTACGTGCAGATAATAGATGACGTGCTACGGATGAAGAAAAATATTTGCCTCTGCCGACACTTTCACCGGTTGGACAAGCATCTGATTGCCAAGAGCAATCACATTCGGTACATTGATGTGTGGCCAGTGAACATTTTCGAACCGAAGAATGAGGATCCGTTTGATGTAGTTTCGTTGTTCATGATGCAGCTGGCCTGTATTATCAACATGTTACCGGTGTGGAAAAAACTAGAACTGAGGGTGTTCCTGTGTGAGTCGGAAACGCCAGCAGAGCCAAGGTAGGTTGTGCTTCGGTGCCGTGTTTATGCTATTTTTATATGTTTTTCTTACTGTCGTCCTGATGCCCGTGAAAATAATAGTAGTTTCCGAATTGATAGTGAATCGTTCGAACGTCCTGCCGATCACCGGTTGAGCCAGCTATTGAAATCGCTGAGAATATCCGCTTCGATACATCAGGTGAGTCAAAATTTTTGTGTTAATTATTCTTACCCAAGTAACAATTCAAATGCTTATTGATTTTATTTAAGTTTTATGGCAGTTTTTATCAAAGCATTGCTATATAAATCTGGTTTTATAGTTCATTGCGATAACGAGCTTTAGTTTTATATGTTTGACGACTTTTAAGATACTTCCAAAAACTCAATTTCTCATAAGAGTAATTAATCATATGAGACGTTTGAGTCCCGTCTTAATACATCGTTTTGAAACCTCTACAAAACTAGAGGATAATTTTTTCATATTCTTGTTTAAGCTGAATGTAGCTATAAATTAAATAAAAACATAGAAGTTGGCACTAAACTGTTTTCGAACTTGTAGGATTTGCTAAAGCACATCGTACTAAAAGTAGGTCGGTAAAAGATAGCTAAATAGCTGACGAATGGAGAGTGAATAGCGAACCGTGGAAAAGGAAAAAATAAAAAGAAAAGGATGAAAAAAGAAGGAAGAGGACCTTCGGCTGCGCCAGTAGAGGTATGAGGAAGACGCTAGTCGTCAAAGTAAACGACGGCGTGACGTACGCTGCGATCCTTAAAAGAGTGCGAGAGGATCCCAAGCTGAAGGAGTTGGGGGAGAACGTGGTAAGAACCATGCGCACGCAGAAAGGCGAGATGCTGTTCGAGTTGAAGAAAGATCCATTCATCAAGAACGCGACCTATTGGAAACTCGTGGCAGAAGCGGTAGGAGGAGAAGGAAACGTGAGAACGGTTAGTTTAGGAAGCAGTGGTAGAGTGCATGAATTTGGACGAGGTCACAACGTAACACGACGTGAGGAGCGCGCTAATAGAGCAATGTGACCTGGACAATGGAGAAAGAGCAGATGTCAATCAGTTTAAGGAAGGCACACAGACAGCAGCGATACGCTTATCGGCAACTGCAACCATCCAGACCAGTAAGATCATAGTTGGATGGTCAGTGTGTTCGTTACGATTGATATCTAGAGCCGCGAGATAGTGCTTAGCCAGTGCACCTGCTTCAAGGAGCTGTGCAGAGAAGTAGACGCTAACCTCTGGGGCAACGCTTACCTATCGCGACGGTCAACATCATGGATCCAACGACGCTAACTGAAACGTGCCCTGACAAATTAGAAATTATCGTGAAGGGTCTTTCCTGAAGCACAACCTAACCGCACAGCCGCCTAAACCGTATGAAAGCTCTCGGTCCGGACGGCACCCCCAACGTGGCGCTGAAGACCGCATCCTGACGTTACCGGACATGTTCAGGATAGTTCTACCTAAATGCCTGGACGAAGCCTACTTTCCGGATAGATGGAAGATCCAGAAGCTGGTGTTGCTGCCAAAACCAGGGAAGTCACCAGGAGATCCAGTACCGTATCGGCCTATATGTCTGCTTCATGCCCTTCGTAAACTTCTGGAAAAGGTCTTCCTCGACAGGCTGACGATCTACGCTGAAAGAGAGAACGGACTATCGCTGAGGCAGTTAGGATTCCGAAAAGGGATCTCGACGTGGACGTCAACCGTACAGTCATCGCGAGCACGAGAAAAGCATTGAAGCAATAGAGAAGAGGTAATCGCGTTTAAAAGCGCCAGCCGTAGCGCTCCACAGAATGCAGGCCCCAGACTACTTGTGCAAGGTTCTGAAAAGTTACTTTCAGAAACGAGTACTAGTCTACGAGACGAACATGGGGCGGAAGTCGATTGCGGTCACGGTGGGAGTACCTCAGGGCTGCGTACTCGGATCAACGCTCTGGAATATAATGTACAACGCAGTGTTAACACTGGAACTGCTGAGGGGAGTCGAGATCGTGGGCTTCGCAGATGACGTTGTCTTGACGATAACCGGCGAGACCTTCGAGGAAGTGGAGATGTTGACGGCAGAGACAATAGGCAACGTGGAAACCTGGATGGCTAACGTCAAGTTGCAGCTGGTTCATCACAAGACCACGGTAGTGCTGGTCAGCAACTGTAAAAAATCCAGCGTGTCGAGATTAGCATAGCGGGACAATCCATCCCATCGATGCGTGCGCTGAAGCACGTGGGTGTGATCGTCGACAATCGGTTAAATTACAACAGCCATGTCGACTATGTGTGAAAGAAAGCTGCGAGGACAACTAACGCATGGGAAAGGACCATGCCGAACATCAGAAGAGCAAGATGCAGCACGAGACGTCTCCTGGCGGGTGTTTCATCCTCATCCTAATGGCTGTTCGTGTCACAAGCGCGTACAGAACGATATCGTCGGAGGCGGTATGGGTCATTGCCGGGATGATTCCCATCTGCATCAGGTAGGTGCATAGGAAGCATGGCAAGGTGAACTTCCATTCGATGCAGTTTTTGTCCGGGCACGGATGCTTCCATAAGTACCTGCATCGGTTTGCACATGCTTCGTCATCCCTTTGCCCGGTGTGCGTGAACGTGCAAGAGACACCGGAACACGTGGTCTTCGAATACCCTACGTTCGATGAGTACATCTGGGATGCTGTCAACAGAGTGGTTACAAATATACTCTCCGAGCTGCAGAGAGAGCGGCGAAGGGACCAACAAAGTAGCATCGTCGGCCAGATAGCCGCCGTGAAATCACAAATGGAGTTTCGGGGGAAATTCCGTCGCCAGGGAACTCTCTGTAGGCGTAGACTAGGAACACCGCCGAGACCAATTGACTAGTATGCGACGTATCACCGGGGTTGGGTCGTCGGGGCACCAATGAACCGGAGTCAGGCCTCACCGGAATTCTTGGTCCCTGCCGGGTAGCTCATCGATCCACTGCCGGGGATTGGAGCAAGTAGATCGCGTCGAATAGCTAGCAGTGGGTCGTTGGGGCACCAGTGAACCGAAAGCTACGCTCCATCTGGAATCGCTGGAAAGACCTCAGTACCTACTGACTGGCCCGTTGAGGAGGCTAGTTCTGCCACCGGGAACTAGATCGGAACGCAGCGGTAAGCTAAATGGCTCACGAAAACGATATCGAGAGAAATCTACTGCCGGGGAATTCAGTGGGGTAGACTCACTGCTATGTACTACCCGACTATATCGTAACAAAAACGGGAGCTATTAGTTCACGAAATAAACATCGCTATCGAGAGAAATTCCGCTGCCAGGGAACTCTTAGTCGGAGTAGGGTAGTCCACCACCTAATAATATTCAAGTAGATCTCGATAAAGCTGGTCATATGACTCAAGGGTGCGGGTATCGGTGGTGGGAACAGCTCGAAGAGCTCTCAGTCGGAGTAGAGTGAATTCACCGCCGGAGACTACCCGAGTAGATCGTGACACGCTTGGTGCTGAATGACTCACGAAAACAGAATCTAAACGGCTCAGGAAATCAGCATCTAAACGACTCACTGGGATGAGAGCTAAACGGCTACGTAATAGATGTAAACAAAAAGCAATAGAAGAATCGAGAGTTAAATCAAAGGTCAAACCATTTCATGGACTCAGTAAGGCTTCGAGATAGAACAGAAGAAAGAATTGCAACGAAAGTACAACGAGCCTTACCCACTAAATGATACCTTAATGTAGTTCCTTTGGGAAAAAGGGCGAAAAGAGAAGAGGTGTTATTAATGGATAGACACGGATGTAAGTCGTGAGTCCCACACAGTTCCAATTCACCACAGACCGGGCTTTTGAGGCTTTTTAAACCTTACTATGAAAACACCTTAGATGAATTGCCCTCGAAAGTAATGTAAGAAAGTATAGGGCGCATTCGCACCGCTCGAAATCTGTCCAGAATGCCAGGGAACAATTTTTTCCAAGTGTCATTTGTGACAGATTCCACTACTCTATACTTAGACATGAATCTTAATACAATCCATACTAGTGTGTGTTGTTAAATCGTGGAAGCGAATTTCCGTACGATCATTATCCGTACACGGGGATCTTGATTTTGACGTTTTCGTATTCGACATCGTGTTGCATGTTGTTCTTTGCTATGAAGCTTTCTGACTCGGCTAAGAAGTTGAACGTTATTAGTACTATGTGCCGCGTATGATGTAGCTGTATGAGTAACACTTCTGTAAGCAAAAGTTTCATTTTCATCTTGATCACTGTGGTTCTATGACTAGTCTGCGAAAAATCGATCGCGATTGTGTTCTCCCGTAAAGGGCGCAATTTATTTTGTGATGCACTCGCTTCATTCGTAGTTGGAAGCAACGGGACTTTGCAGTTTAGTTTACACGTACACGTTATAGTGGAGCGGTACGGGTAGCATTTTTGGTTGTTTGCTGTTCACGCGCTTTTTGACTTCCGATCTGTACGAGATGATGAAGCAGACTGAGGTCCGGTGAATCCGCAATGTTGCCACCAGAGTTAAAAATATTCAAATTCATTGAATGAAAATTGACCATATTCAGCCGCATTCATTTTCAATATTCAGTGACGCAGCTGAAAACGTCAAACGAACAAACCGCCATTCATCCATGCAGATTTTCATTCGACTCCGATTATTACACGAAGCGACCGTGCAGCAACGAATCAAACGTATCAAAGTAGGCCCAGGCACAATGTAAGCGATGATGATAGTTGTTTCATATGCTTTACCGGCATTTGAAAACATTTTCCTAGATAATTAGTGAAATGAATATATTGTACGATATTCAACTGAATGAATAACATGGATATTTGAATGAATATTTTTTCTATTCACCGCGAGTCACATCAGGTTCATTTTCAGCAGTCAAAAAAGAGATTCGATTATTTTTAACTCTGGTTGCCACTTTTACCAAATCGAGGAACTTTATCATGTGACGTGTCGCAAAACATCTACTGACAAGAAGATGGTTGATGGCATTCAAAACATCTTTGAAGCTTCAACAGGTCGGTTAACTATCATCCAATGGCTAATGGATAGCTTACAACAGTAAATATCTTCCGCTCAGTCTGTTTGCCAGAGTGTATAGCTTTACAATTCTTGAACGCCAGGATCTTCAATCCCGTATTCGAGCACTAAGCAACAATCCGCTGTTGCGATTACCTTTCAGGGGAACCAACTACGGTCGCTCGAGCGCTTTTGCCGAACTTAAGTGAATTTGCATCAGAATTACCACCGTATTTGATTTCCACTGGACGAGAAATACAATTTAAACAAAGTTAAAGTGTATCCTTAAATGTCACCCCCATTGGAGTCAAGCTGTCTGTTGCTGTATGCTGATTTAGGTTTTAGAACAGAGTCGCGCTAGGTTCGCTCTAACATTTACAAAATCCATACAAAAGTGACAGCTCAGAGCGAACCTAGAGCAAATAAATAAGCTATTTTTGCGAGAATATTTTTTAATAAATATCAAATTTTATTTGCTCTCATATTAACACATAGCGCAACTATGGCTATCTATTTATCTGTTTAAAGACCCAATAGAGAATTACAACTACCAGAACCCCAACCATTACGCTAATCACCGTCAGTAGAGCAGCCTTCCACTTGCTCACATGCGCTACCTGTTTCACGCATTCTCCATCAACATATTGATCATCGTCGAAGCAGTATTCATATTGGTCACCATCGTTGTGAGTTATATTGCGCTCTTTAAGAACTCGCAGGATTTCATCCAACTGGTCCGAATGGATAGGATTGTAAGAGAGATATGCCTCCTTCAGTTTTGGAGCAGCATGTAACAGTTGCGTAACATTCAAAGCCGTGATATCGTTTTTCTCCAAGTTCAGATACTCCAGCGCCGGTAATGACACATTCCTGAAGTCAACCGATTCCAGCGAGCCCAAGTAACAATCCAGATGAACTAGTGTAGATGGAAGAACTGTCCATGGGAGAGTACTAAATTGGTTGTATCTGAGATACAGTCGCTTCAGTTTAATCAACGGAGCAAATACAGATCTATCGATTGCCTCAATCGCATTTCCTCGCAGATGAATCGTTTCGAGATTAATCAGGGCACTGATGTTGTTAATGTTGGGAAGCTGATTGTTGTCCAAATCCAGAAATGTGATTTTGTATGTCTCAGTTCGATCCACTTCTAAACTGAATATAGCATTATCTGCAAAATTGCCGAGTAGTAGCTTCGTTGGCACAATCAAGCGCTGCATTCCAACATTTGTCATCTCAACGATCGCAGGACGATGCATAGCTTCATACAACGTGTTATCCATGGTTGTAATGTTTGATTCCAGTCCATTTAAGCTTTTGGCGAAACCGATTCGCAAGTGCTGGTATCCATCGGGAAAGGTTATTTTCTGTCCTGGATGATAGGACATCTGCTCTATGACACACTGGTTCTCGATGGGGAAATCTATGCAGTGGTATTCGGTGGTTGCCTGCACCGAAATCATAAGAATCGGCAGTGCCCTAGAAAAGCTCAAAGCTGAGAAAAGCAAATTTTGAATATAAACTTACGATTTTGGTAGGTACCAAGCGAAAGGTGGCATCATCACAAACTCACTCGTTAGTACTCTGTTACAAGATAGACAAAGAATAAATGCTCTATGGTGCTCGTAAAGTTGAAGAGTATCAACGCGATGTGAGAATGATGAAAGTTAGTGATAAGAACATAATTCGTCTACGGTGATTACTCATCGTCCTGGAGTGAGAGCTGCTGTTTGATAATATGTACTACCTCGCCCGCATAAATTTGACCGTAGAATATTTTTCAATCGCTGAGATGAAATCTATCGTATTAAAATTAATAACTCCTTGGGTTTATGTCTTAGATATATGGGATCTTCGGTAAAGTTTGTTAGAAATATATAATTGGTCTGTTGAAATTCAAAATAGTAGTATGAACGGACACTAGCTGCTTCTTCTTCAGTAAGTCGTTCCAGTTGTAGAGATATGGCCTGGCTTATTGAGTAGGGGAATTGTGGGCAAAATGAACAGGTGGGGTAAAATGAACAGATTGCCAAATCAAGTCAATGTTTGCTAAATTTTGAACAAACTTCACTGAAACCTAACCTGTCAAGTGTTCAAAGGATATTGAGTTCTTGTCGCCCGGTCTCACGAACACCTCTGCAGCTTCCTGGTTGAAAACAATCCCATTTGATTTTGCCGTCTTTGTTTATTATTTTCCACCAGCTAGTGATGTAGTGTTTGTGTCATGTGCCGTGTACGTACATGAGCCGTAGAAAAGTTTATTGAAATCATTTCTTTTGATAAAAATCTATCTAATGTGAAATAAATATGATAAAAACCAAAAACGGCATTCATATCTGTCGCTGATGTTAAACTCGGCATGTAGAATATAAGGTCTTTTGAGGTGAAATTTTAATTTTATTCTGAAAATGGTGTTACATCATAGTAATTGAACCTCTTGCAGATATTTCACCGCAATTAGTAGGGATCAGGACAAAATGGTTCAATCGGAACGGTTGTTTGAAAATAAATTGTCTTAGTGGTAAAATTAACAGGTTGTAGTGGGGGCACTAAGAACTGACATACAAGTAAAGTTTTCAACTTGTGTAAGAAATTAAACTGTCGCTTTGAAATGGCAACAGCAAGTAGCAACTTGCCACTGGTCGGCGCTTCGATCGGCCAGCAATCGCTTTACGGGACTTGTATCCAAACTTGGATACAATGGTGACTCACGCATGCAAACCTGTATGCGATGGTGATTTTCAACGTATTTTCATTTAAATGTTTGCACAGGTTTTTCGGGAAAGTTTGTTCTAGCTTATATGTCTGTTCTCTGTGGTGGGGGTAATATGAACCATCTTGCCACTCCAAGTACCAAGCCACAAAATTAGTCGGAACGCTAACTTCAGGTTGCTCTATCTTTGCTGTTCTCCAACAGACCCCGAAAGTTTAAATACCCATGGATAACCCCAAGTTTGTGCATCTGTTTGAATGCCACAGGATTGTAAACTGGTTAATATTACGTTGCGAAAATTCAATTTTTCCGTGATAATTTTTGTTTGCCTGCCAAATGCCCTGTATGTATGCAATGGGATGATCCTCTGTGACAACAGCATTGCTCGAAAAATGCTTTCCAACGCTAACCAATGCATTCAGAACATTTCGTAGGTCACCAGAAGGTGTTCATTTTACCACCACCACATCCACATGTTTATTTAACCCACACGCTATAAACATGTCTCATTTTTGAACATGTTTTGAAGTCAAGAATAATGTTTGAAAAAATCTGTTTATGTCAAAGTATTTTCTCCAAATATGTAAAAAAAACATGTCTAACAAGAAACATATAAGGTGATTGTAGTATCTCAATCACTTATTAGTTAGAAAATAATGACTTTGCTTAGCGTGTTCTTTTTACCACCAGTTCTCCTATGTGTCATTGTATTCTGAGAACACTCAATTTATAAGAAGTCTTAGAAATAAATATACAATTAAATATATCTCAGTTCGCTTGACAATCTAGTGAATCGTTATAATTTTTGAGTAGAAAAAATTTATAGGAGCAACAGGAACTTTTGAACACTATCATCGGAACGAGGATTTGTTATCTTCTCGATCTACAATGAGCTTCTTGAAGGAAAATAATGCAAATAATTGGATCAATATACCATAATTACATTTCTCAACATAAACTTTTTTTCATCTTCAGTTTGACTTCAGGTCGGTCTCTGTTGTGTATTATGGAGAAAAAGAAAGTAGAAGAAAAAATGAAAATTGGTGGCACTAGTATCCGTGTGAATATCGCGTGAAATATCGCAAGGGAGACAGAACTGTTTATCGTACGTAGATGAAGTATTCAAAGAGAATGGATTCAAGGACTTCACAGAAATTACGAAGTTTGAAAAAATCAGTTTCAATATTAACACAAATGAAGAAAAACGACTTATAAAGCTAAAGCTGGTCGAGGAAAATCTCTGTAAATACGTATACTAGCACATTAATAGCCCTAGAACGTTGCAATGGGGTACAAATGTACCCCACGCCTTTCTTTGGAGCCGTGTGAAAACGAGAATTCGGCATTTACTGACCTGGGCCCCTAACCATAATTCAATTTAGAGTCCCTAGTAAGAGTAGGAAAAGGTGGTATAGCCAGTTTGCTTATAGCCTTCGTGGAAGCAGGAGTCAAAGTTTGCGTGGGGTAAATTTGTACCCCAGTGTACGGTTGCCGTTAGCGTTTCGTCAGGTTTCGTGCTATCAGTGGAAATGTGACTCGTGACAATACCAGTTTAAATACTGGTTGTTTTACTACGCAAGTAACAATTACTGTTATCGTTTTTAATCATTTATTCAATTAATTTAATTTAATTTTGAAGTAGAAAAAATATCGTTCAGTTTTGCTGATTTTTATTGTTAATTTTTCATAGTTTATCAAAATAGTGGCTCGCAAGTATAATTTGCGCACAGTAGGTGCTGTAACAGTAACGTTACCTGTTTCCAATGTATATATTTTTTTTTATTTCAATTTCTACCCCATTTCATGGTATTTTCTAAAATCCGATTTTTAAACTTTCTCTCTTCTAAATATATGCACTTTTTCAAAAATATCGAAATTCCATTTCATATCGTTTCTAGACCATTCTTTCAACTTTTGGAATCATTTGATTTTTTTTCAAATCAGTTGAAAATTTTCAAATTTATAGTAATTTTTATAAAAAAAGTCAAAACCGCGATTTTTTCACTCTTTTTTTGTTTAAGGCAATTTATATATCATTGATTTTATAAATTCCGTACTATCACTTACACAGCTGTTTTCGCAATTGAAAAGCGAATAAAATGACGTATTATACATTTCCTTTGTTTGCATTTTACCTGCGAAAATTGTGATCAAACGCGTGGGGTACATTTGTACCCCAGGACAACGTTCTACGGTGGAAAACGCAAGTGCAACGTTCTAGGGATAGTATTGTTCAGAATTTTGACGAGGAAGCTGAACAACATCGAAGCAGACTTTTCTATCCTCAAGGTCCAACAAACAAAGAGGTAATAAGGCTACTTATCGCATGTAGAAGTCGACCAGCCGTCAACCGACAAGAAGAAAGTCGAAATTATGAAAGGGACGTTCCCAGATACAAACAACACCGACATCCAACGCCTATAACACATACTGCGGTGGATGCCGTGGAAACCTAGTATCTCCTGACGAAGACAGAAATCTCTAGTTGAAGTCTGGGTGAAAAGATAGCTATAATACCTCCTAAAAACTTTTACAGTAAAATTATACCGAGGATTCAAACAGCAAAGTTAGAGACCAGTTGCTGATTGAGATTGTTCGGAACATCCAGGAGAATACACTGCCCATAAAAGCATAAGAGTCCCATATTGAAAAACAGCAAGCCGAGAAAAACGCTGTTCAAGATTTACATTTTCATTGAGCCTAATGAATGGGACAACCATGTTTTGGTGTTTTTTTTTCGATATTTTCTAAACAAACCTGGTAATCTTCTTTGTGCATAGTGATTCAGTGGTGGTGCAGAATACAATCCAACAGATAACTCATTTTCGACAAAAATCCATATGGGACTCTTATGCTTTTATGGGCAGTAAAGCCATCACAGCAATAGACCTAACTGTGGCCACGATCGGTCTAGCCGCCAAAGCCACATGTCTCACTAATCACTTCTCCATCATAACAGATTTGTAGAAAAATCTTCGTGGCCAAAGAAAATCAATCCGTTTCAACAAAGCAAAAGCAGCAGAACGAATCAATAAACTCAAGTATACAACCAGTCTATATTCGAAGAAAGCATACGTGAAGTCAGCTTCATGGTGAAAGAGAAGAAAGCAAACTACCTTAACCGGTGGTGGACCAAAGAAATAGATGAAGAATACAAATCAAAACGAATGTTGCTGTGCGAGATCAAAACCCTAAACAAACCAGCACAATTTTCAAAAAGCAAGGGCAGTAGTAAAAAGGTTCATCCAGAAAGCCAAATAAACCTACTACACAAATCTATCAGAAGCTGTACCGTCAAGTCGCCAGTCGCCGTGCAGTTTCAAAACCACGAAATGGAAAGAATTATTTCCCCGAAACCACAAATCCTCTCATTTCATCGTTTTATTGAAACATTCTAAATAAAGTTGAATCAAAATTTTAAATAAACGGTAAATGGATCCTTCGCGTACGGTAATATAACAGTGACTGGTGACTATGACAAATGTCCTCAACTCCTTATTCTCGTTTTGTTGCTAATAGTTTTATATTATTTCTAAATTGTGTCGAATGATGAAGATATTTTTACGGTGACTATGAGAGCGGTTTTGATAAAAAAACAGGGCTTGAAGTTACACCAAATCCGCTTAAACGCACGGTGACTGGTGATGGTAGATGAGTCAATACCACCTAATCACTTGTGGAACTTTATCAAAGGACTGGACACGTAACTGATCTCGTCGGCTCTAAAAAAGCAGTAGTTTGTAGTTTGAGAGGTGCTGATTGTCTCTGTTTATTGCTGGCCACCATATCGCTTTTAGTCAATGAGATATTTTGGCACTGGCTGACGTCGAGATTCGTACCTGTCTCCTCACAATTTAGGACAATGACGTTACAGTTACATTGGAGCAGCTCTTGAGCCAGCTGACAAAAACAGGTCCCGGCGTGCGGTTGCGCGGCGTGAATTCGGATTTTTCAGACTGTGCGAGAAGTCGGACGTGTCCGTAACACGATTCGTGAAAATGAAGGAATCGGGAGTGAAACCGCGTGGAATTGTCAAAAAGGGAACTAAATTTGCCAGTTGGGCCAACCAGGTTCCGGCGTGAAAGTGCGCTACTTGAACTTTACAATACCGGGCTGTGCGAAAGCGCGAACGTGACCGCAACACCATCCGTGAAAACGTGTGAAAGTGTGCGACGTGAACATTTTTTTTTAATTTCCTGGTTGAGCGATATTACGGACGTGCCCGAAGACGATCCGTGAAAAAGTGATCGCAATGAAACCGCGCATCACGAACGACGGTCGACGACGCAAATGGTGCTACCCCGAGAGGAATCCACGTCATGCATCTGGTAATTCTGCACAATTTCTCTAATACTTCCTGCACCTTTGGTAATATATGCATGACACTGCATCTTGGGCCGTTCGGTGGTCCGGAAGTGAAAGAGGCTCGCACATGGGCCGTCCATTTTGGGCAGCTGGCCGTAAGCGCATTTTCTTAAATTAAAACACCGAGAGTCACCAACTGTCTTCGAATAATACCGATAGGAAATCACGACATCAACAGGCAGAGTTGGCAGGAACTCGGTAGTCCTGCACTATTACCAGGAACAGTAAAAGCAAGGAAAGCATCCTGTAATATTTTGTAGCACGATGGAGAGTATGATGCCACAATCGGAGAAACTACACCACCAGAGCCGTGTGACCGAGAAACAACTTCATCTGCTCGGCTCCGATTTGGTCGATAGTTTCAACCTTTGTTCCGTCCCCATGGATACCTTTTGTTGCCACGTGTCAGGTTTTCTTGCGGCACCCACTACAGTCGATTTTTTTAAACGTGTTCAGCGATCAGCTCGGCAAAAATAAAGTGAAGTTGGAGCTGAAAAAAAATCGACCCGTCTTTTGGCCGAAGCGACCGGTTGCCAGCGATGTACGACGCTGTTGACAAGGAATTCAACCGACTGGAAAAGTTGAACATCGCCACCCCGGTCGAATATTCGGAGTACGCTGCTCCGATTGTTGTCGTCCGTAGAGCCAATGGTTCCACTCGAATTTGTGCAGACTATTCTACGGGGTTGAACGCAACACTCCAATCAAACCAATATCCATTTCCCCTGCCGGACGATATCTGCACCAAGCTGACTAACTGTAAGGTGTTCATCCGAATCGATTTGTCCGGCGCTTTATTGCAGGTGGAAATCGATGAACAGTATCGTAAGTTGCTTACCATCAATACTCATCGTGGCCTCTAGACCTGATCGCACCTGATGCGTTCCAGCAGCTCATCGGCACAATACTAACCGGCCTGTAGTGCACCTGTGGTTATCTCGATGACGTCATCGTCCGCGGAAAAACTGAGGAGATTACGATCGTTACTAACGGGCTGTTCTAACAGGAATTCAAGGTTTCGAGTGAAGAAGTGCACCTTCCACAAACAAGTCCGGTCTTATTGTCGACAGTTTCGGATTACGCCCAGAACCGGCCAAAATTGAAATGATATCCAAACTGCCTCATTCAACCGATGTATCTGGAGTGCGATCGTTTTTGGGGTAACCACAATCGACAATCTTCTCAAGGATGATCCGAAGTTCTGGACTTGGGAGTGCCAGAGAGCGTTCGAACAATTCAAACAAATACTCTCTTCGGATCTGCTTCTCACACACTATGATCCGAAGTGTCTCTGTCGACGCTTATTCCGTTGGGCTCAGGACAACCATAAGCCACAAATTCCTCGATGGCACAATCAAAGTCGTCCAACATGCTTCCACAGTACACACGAAACCTGAACAAGACTACAGTTAGCCGGTTCGTAAGGCTATCGTTTTCGCCGTCACATTCGGACGGCACTTTCATCTGAAAACCGATCACCAAACTTTGCTCCGTATCTTCAGTTCTAAAAAGGGTATATCGATCTGTGCAGCCAACCACCCCAACGGTTTGCGTTCATTCTGCTGCTCTACGATTTTGACATCGAGTACGTGCCTACTCACAAGTTCGGCGACGCAAACTTGCTCAATCAACTAGCACGTCAAACCCGATGAGGACTACGCCATCGTCAGCCTCAAGCGGAAAGAGGAGCTCAGATCGGTAGTAGCTCATACAGTTAAAGATTAGCCTCTCAATTTCAGACCCGTCCAGCAAAGTACCCAAGCAGACCCACTGCTCCGAAAAGTCTACCATCACGTTCAGCACAGTTAGCCACAATCTAAACTTTCGGAATCCGATATCCAACGAGTCCAAGCCGGACAGGAATTACTCTTCGTGGTAGATCGGTGCACCATGTTTGCCGAACGGCTCGTCATCCGGTCGCAAACGATGCCTCGAACAGCTCTATTGTGGCCATCCCGCATGTAGCGTATAACGGCCCTCGATCAAAGCTACGTGTATGGGCCAATTCGGATGCTGATATCGTTAATTTCGTCAATGCATGTCAACACTGTGCGACCATAACCAGATCACCTCCTCGTTCTTCACAGGTGCCGTAGCCCGAATAGACGGCTCCGTGGCAGTGCGTTCATGTGAATTATGCCAGTCCAATCGAAGGCGAGTATTACTTGGTTACCTTCGACTCCTCCGAGTTGCCAGAGATAATCTAAGCGTCCCGTATAATCTCGCAGGGAGCCATCAACATTCTCAGTGGCTCGGATGGATATGCTTGTTAGACTAGTCAGCGACAAAATGGAACCCCATTCGCCAGTGCCGATTTCACCGTTTTCTACGTCTTAAACACCTCACACAACGATTTGTTGACATGTTCAAAAGAGCCGTTAAAAATCGAGAAGGAAGGGTATTGATACGGCAAGCGCTAGACATATTCCTGTTAACGTACCAAACTACGCCCAACCGGGTTCTGTCATACCAGAAGTCGCCATCCGAGGTCAATTTGGTCGCAAAGTACGCGAACCTGTCTCAAGCTGTTGCTTTCCCCAACGGCACGAATTCTAGTACCACAATCCGACGACCACATACAACGAGGTTCTTCAGCCGGAACGATTCCGTTTACGCTGAGCTTTTGGTCGTAACGGCTGGAAGTGGACCCCTGGTACAATCGTCGAGAAAATCGGAGATGAAATGTATAAGGTGTGGTTCGATTACCGCCTAATGCTGCGTTTGCTCCACCCACTCCGTAGTCGCCTAGCTGCTGACTCGGACTCGACACAGAAGCAAATCAAGCCACCTCTCGCCAGCATTCGTTACCGTTCGACGTCATCGCCATCAATAACATCAACTTCGACCGAATTCGGATCCGCTACTGAAGTAGAATCGATTGTACATTTACCTAGACGTTCTTCACGAACCCGAAGACCGCCGAACAGATTTGATCCGTATTATCTCTATTAAGTTGGGAAATGTTGAGGACAACCCATTCACGGTGTATAATTTAGTTCTCCGTTCATTGGGCTTTAATTCAGTAGCATAGCTATCCATGTGCGATGCTGGATAAGCACATCAATAAATTGTTTATTGTCTCGATAATTATAGTGTTTTATATGTTATCGATCGCGCATTATTCTCCTGATATAGGGAAGAAACACAATACTATCTTCTAGTTTCAAGCAATTTCCACATGAGAGAATGAAGGCCGATTGAATTTTTTTGTATAAACATTTATGTTAGAATGATTTTTCGAGCGTGTCAATAACAACGAGTAATGGTTAAAATATTTTTTTCAGATCTCTGAATGGAGCAAGGATATGGACTTCCCACGGCATCGCTCTATTCTCAAGCAGTTCACCAGCAAAAGTGACAGCAATCAGATGATGACTGAAGAGAACATCAACCGGTCCAAGTTGTACATGCAAAGGTAGACGCGCCACGAACAGGAAAAGCCGATGGGTTGTTTTTTAATTATTACTTTTTTATTTCAAGGATCAATCAAACTATTCGGGACAAATCGAATTCGACGGCTGTCACTTTCATGTATCTTCCAGCACCTCCGAAGTTGTCCACGGCAGACTACAAGGAAAAGTGTCACCATTATTTGGACCTGCTAACCGAGTTGACGTACGACCTACCGCCCACGATATTAGTGCATGGAATAAATGCTGTGACTTCCACGACATTGTAAAAGAATCCTAAACTGAAACTCACATACAGGTACCAGCACGTCCTACCCAAGATTATACGCGTGCTGTGCACGTGGAAAATTAGCCGAGAAGGAACAAAGTTCGATTAATGTACGTACTCCGTACCCTTCCGTTCTATCATATCCCTAGCAATCGATGGAGTTTCTGTAGCAGTTTGTTTGCGTTATCTTCCTGTTACTCGGTCCGGGGGTTTTTGCTAGTTAGAACTAGATCCCACCATGCAAAACCTCTTTCCCTTTAGAATATTAGGAAATAACACTTAGCAATACTAAACATGTGCTCCTCTTATTAACCACTATGATGCACATTTTAATTATTTATTACATTTCTGATTGCACTGAACAACATGATTTTTATTAGATTTGAAGGTATCTTCATCATATTATGCAGGATAGCTTCGTTACTTCCACAAACATATTTAGAAGCGCATTCCCAGGATGTAAGAAAAAGAGGTCAATTTAGATGAACTTTAAAATGCCGGATTAACGAAGTTACACTGTGTTTAAGAAGGGCATTTATGCAAACCACAGCACACGATGACCTGAGTCAAACGTTAAAATACCGGTAAGGTGATCGACGGACACTAATTAGCTTGTAGTGATGAATATTTTCAGTATAATTCTAATTGTGATCGATAGACCAGAACGTATCCTATATCGTTAATCGGATGTACTAAAAATTAATTGACTAGATAAAAAGAAAACAAATATGCATATTTGCAATGATATATTGACGAAACTGACATTAATCTAAAATATATAGATGTCTACTATATTTTACTAGAAAAACAAATACTTTACTCAATTGCAACACATATCACCTAGCCCCAGCCAACAAAACTGTTGAAATCGATTCGAGCCGGATCGATCTCCTGCAACGAGGGTGGAAGATTTATCTCGTTTGATTCCTTCCGGTATGTCCAGAATGGTTTAAACTCGCTAGATTCCTTCGCTTGTTTTTCTGAGCGCTTGGAAAGAAAATTTTCTGTTATAGCATCCGCCGCACACAGCTTCTCCAGTATGTCCGCAGTGCGTTTTGTTTTGTGTTCCTCGAGCCAACGAGCTGAAATAACAGGGTTTAATTCGTTGAGTTTATATTTTTACTGCTGGAAGCATTATCATGAACAAACCTTGCTGTTGGAGTTTTTTAACTTCCTCCGGACGATAATGGCTATAGCGACATGCTGCTCCAAATGGACACTCTTCTAAGCTAAACAGCCTTCGGCATGGTTTTTTCTTTAACGTTTCTTTGAGAATTGCAGTAGGATCTGGAAAAAGTATATACAGTCATTGTTCGCATACCAGTCCCATCTCCATCAAATTTTCAGAAAGTTGCAGTATCGCTAATATTGGTTGATACTCCAAACTATTTGCCCATCAGTATATACATGCTTACCTTTAAATCTCTCGAAGTGGGCAGCTTTACTTCGAAGGTGTGTAATTCCCTCGTTATGTTTACGTACTATGTCCGGATCTCGCTGTATATGCTTCTGGCAATAGTCACAGTAATGCTTTCTTCCCATATTGTTTCTTAATTCAGAATAAATTGTTAGTGCAATTTACTTATGTATGAACTATTTGAAACCTACCAATTAAAATACTGAACGGCAGCGCGGCTCGCAGGATACCTAGTAAAGAAATATTGGGTGAAAAAAGGTTTTTGGTGTTAAAACTTCAAGAATTTATAGATGTATAGCTATAGCTAACAGCTATTTAACAAATAATTTACAAAGCCACTAGTTGTAATTGAGATATCTGACGTTTGAAATGCACACACTGAGATCTGACATCGTTGCATCCAAATTTGACGTGTGAACGATTTGGTTCCTCACCAACCTAAAACGTCAAAAAGACTCAACACTTATTCAGCTTGACAAATCGTTTTTGGAAAAATGGACGTTTATGAATAAAAAATACTAGGTTTGTTGCAATATGACATGTCTATTATGCACTCTTAGATTCCAAATAATACACAGTTTAATAAACTTATTTGTAAAACTCGTGTTCAGTTTCATCTTTCTTTATATTATTTTTGTAACCTTTCTCGAAATCCTTTGCCAGCACAATGTATCGGTTTTCTCTTACAGCGTGCATTCCCGCTTCCTGGCAAATGGCGTTAATATCGGCTCCAGAGATTTTGTCTGGTCGGGCTACATAATCCTCAAGATCTACATCTTCAGACAAATTCATTTTTGTTGTTATAGTAGAAAAAATCAGCCGCTTCTGGCGTCGATCGGGCAACGGAAACTCAATTTTCCTGTCCAATCGTCCGGGACGCAACAGAGCTGGATCTAACGTGTCGGCACGATTAGTTGCCATAATAACTTTTACATTAGTCGTTTGGTCGAATCCATCCATTTGGTTGAGCAACTCGAGCAAAATGCGTTGCACCTCTCTATCGGCTCCAGTTTGGGCGTCGAATCTCTTTGTTGCTATTGCGTCAATTTCGTCGATGAAAATAATAGCAGGGGAATTTTCCTTGGCTAAACGGAACACATCCCGTACCATACGGGGACCTTCTCCTAAATATTTCTGGACGAACTCAGACCCCACTACTCTAATGAATGCAGCAGTAGTATGATGAGCAACAGCTTTAGCGAGCATAGTTTTTCCACAACCAGGAGGTCCATACATTAATACCCCTCTTGGTGGGTCAATACCGATTTGCTTATAGAGTTCAAAGTGCGTCAACGGCAATTCGACAGCTTCACGAATTTCCTGCTTTTGCATATCCATTCCACCTATATCTGAGTATTGGACTTCCGGTTTTTCGTCCGCTTGCAGCATTGAAATTGAGCTATCTGCCTCTGGAGGTAAAACGTCCACCAACGCATTGCTATGTTTATGTAGTGCTACGCTGGCTGACGGTTTCAAAAGTTCCCGATCGATTGTAGAAAGAATTCTTACGAAATAATTTGATCCTGTTGTAGAACCCACAATTCCATTATTCTGGTCTACAGCTTCCAAAAATTGTCCGATAACCAGAGGCACAGATTGAATACGCTTAACCTCTTCCTGTGCATGAAGGTATTCCTTTTTCAAATTTCGTTGTTCATCCTTGATGTATTCTTCTTGCACTTCGAGAAATTCCAACATTTTTTGTAGTTTCTTATATTTGGTATACAAGTCCTCCATGTCTAGCTCATCGATCGGAGCATCCTTCGTTGCACGAGCATCTGACTCATCCTTATCAATAACTAATAAATCCATTTCTACCATTTTTCAAGTATACCTGCAAATAAACCAGACAAAAATTTAACTTGCGATGCCGAGTCGTCGAACTACAATGACATAGCGTTTTGAGATTTATGACGGATAGGGACGTTGCGATATTTTCGATACTAGTACGGAATCGATACTTCTGTTACCGATACTCGATTTTTTGGTATCGATACTTCAAGCACGATACTTTACTGATATCGATACAATCTTTACAATATCGAAAAGAATCGAAAGAACCAGTAGTTGGAAGTATTCGATTCGGAATTCTGAATGATTTTGGAATTATTTCCGAGTGAAATGAGATTTCCTATTCAGGCTAAACCATTGTGGAATCGGTTGTTGCATTTGAGTTGCTACAATAACTGGAGCACCAATCGCATTTGATGAAAAAATCGATTCCGAACATTACCGATTATTTGACAGTCCATGAGACTTTCTGATCAGCCAATTATTTATTGTTTATCTTTTCAGACATTCGACGTCTGACAGAATCGTCGACTGGATCCAACATCAAACGAATTAGACTAATAAAACATATTTGTCGAACGGGTTTTTCTGTTCACAGGAGCAGAGCAAAACGTTAACTGTAGATTGTAGTTTACCTAATTCAGAGAATTAAGCTATTGTAGAAGTGCGGAATCGAATGGCGATACTTTCAAGTATCGATACTACGACTACGATTATATCGAAAGTATCAGTACTTGCATTAGATACCAGTATCGATTCTAAGTATCGATGTATTTTAATATCGAAACGTCCCTGACGGATCTAACGTCGGTAACAAATAGGTCAAAAAAAAATCCAGACGTTAATTTCACCTGACATTTTTAAATGTCCTACCAGTTTTCGTAAAGATAGACCGATGTTTTACCAATATTCTGAGCAAAGGTCACACAGGGGAACACCTGTTTTACCGACGTTAGATCACTAATTTACAACCAGTGTAGCCAGATGTGAAGCCATGTCTATTTAAAACACGTATATGGCACCCCTATCCCATTTGTATTGAACTGACATAAGTCAACATCTCAGTGGGCACACAAATTATGGGCCCCGCTGACAGTTCAAATTGTTCTGCTCTTGTTGCTCGAAGCTCGATTTTCACTAGTCAGATACCGTACGGCACGACTCAATTTTTAGACATTTGTTAAAAAGTGAAAAGATTGGACAGCTAATTGAAGAAATGTTTTGTTTTGGACATGTACGTGAATAACAAAAACTTTATACCATGGAGCACCAACAAATTAAACGAGCTTGACTATCTCAAAATTGTGTCGAATGAAATTGAATTTGTTTATTGTGGATCGATCCTAACGCGACGTTTTAGATGTTGGCTTTGAAATCATGGCGGCGTAGCAGATACCTGATTTAAAAAAAAACATTTCTAGTCAAACATTTGAAAAGGGCCTATCTGCAAAACGTGAACATTGTGAAAACAGTCAAGGAAGGTTTGGTCAGCTTCATTATAATCCTATTTGGAAAATTGATACTATTTTATTTCGTTTGATTGCGCATATTGCTTCTACTTGTATACCTCGCACAAAAATATTGTTCAGCTCTATTACATTGAAAGTTAGAAGAATTAGTGAAATCTACACGCAGAAAAAAGATTTGTAGGTTCAATAAAATTATGCATTAAATTCAATAAATTAAATTATTGGTCGGGAGACAATAAAATTATTTATTGAATTCAATAAAATTCATTTATTGTTTCAATAAAACAAAATTATCGTTTCGTTTTTCAATAATTATTTTATTGAAATTAAAAGAAAATTATTGATACCAAAAATGTATTTATTGAAAGCAAAAATTTGTTGTTGTTCTAATAAAAAAATATTTTCAAACCAATAAATTTGTTTGTTAAAGTGATAAACAATAAATGATTGGATTCAATAACACATATTTTTGGTTTGAATATGCTAATTTTTTTCTGTGTGAGGGAGACTTGACCAGATTTACAGCTAAACCTGCATAAATCCCTAAAACGTTTTCAATCTTTCAAAACTCATTAAGATATGATGTGCAAAGGTGTTGTACGGTTTCATGATTTTTTGCACAATTGTTAATTCGCTTTTGCAAAAGTTATAAAAGTTTTTCTGTGAACGTTTTTTTTGGTCGTCTAACCACTTCGATTTTTTAAATGTATTTTCTATTAAGAATTATCTGTACTGCTTGCATTGCATGTTCACACGTTACGAAATCTGCCATATTACTGCTAGCTAAAAGTACTAAAAGATATAGACTGATGTTTTAGGTGGGATTTTTGTGTGACGTAATTGACATTAACAGTAGGTACCATAACATAGTAAATATCAAAAATTTTGTATCTGCCTGGGTCAAGTCTCCCAATGTTCCCCTGAAACTAATCAAGAATAATAATCAAAATAAAAGTTTTCCTTTTAAGCTAATGAAGAAATGTAATCATAATAAGAGTTTTATTTTTAAACTCAGAGTATGCGTTGGTTTTTTTATTAAGAGTGAAAAAATCTTATTTTTACCAACATTTTATTTCTGTGTGTGCGCTGATGTTATAAGCCGTTTACTATCAGTTATAATTCAATAATACGTTATAATCCCTTTAAAATGAGTGCTTTGCTAGTTAGGCCCTTTTCAATCAGTTAGATTCTTTTGAAATTAATTTGGGGCTTTTATAATCAGTTAGGTCCTTTTGTAATCAGTTCGGCCCGTTTGTAAGCAGATTGTTCAAAGATAAACTCAAGATTACTAGGTCATATACAAAAGATTGATAAACTATGGTTCAGCAACCGTGAAGCGATTGCTGTCCCCTCGTTGGTAGGTGTCGATCGCATCGCAGAAAATTAAACAGCGTCGATAAAATGCCTTGGATACATACCAAACAATAATCGAAAATTATTTTAGTTCGTATGAAATTATTTCCAATCCACAAAAGCTTTGTTATATTCAGCAGAAATATTTCGTTGTTTATAACAAAAAACATTTCCATGGAAACGACGCATAGACAGACGTTGCTTGCTGTTGCGCAAAGTATCGCTTCAATTTATCGTTGATCTGTCATTTTGACGGTGAACCGGTTTCACCGAGGAGTCGTACTTCAATGGTACATGGAAAATACCTGTCCGAATAAAAATCTACAATAGCGTTTACCCTACAAACAATAGATATTATAGTTATTACTGTTTCAGCATTGTTCGACGCAGAGTTCTCACAGTAGATTTACAGTAAAACTTCTTGTAACAACTAATTTTACTGTCCAGTAAAAAATGATACAGTAAATTTACATTAAATGTTACTGTTTCTGAGCAAAAAATGTATGGAAAAAAGTTGATTTTTTTAATGTTAAGATACATACATATACATATACCCCCCTTTTTTACTGTAAAAGTCGATTTTACATTAAAATTTACTGTAATGTCACTGTAAAAAATATGGTTTTGTTACTGTACATTTCTATCCGGGTGACCACTCTATCTTGAGTATATCTTTGGTTAGGTCCTGGGACGGGACATGCGAAAACGGTCTTCTTTTTCCTTCCCTATATTAATGTTATTTTGCAGGGAAAAATCAGCTTGCAAAATAATTTCAAGCAAATGTCGATGACAGTGCTGTGCCGATGAGGCATAGATTTCTGCCGATGAGGTACAGATTTGTGCCGAAAATAATAGAGCTCATACATGACACGAATTATGTTATCGTTTCTCTGTGCTATGTAAAACAACATTAACAATAACTGTTGAGCAGAATAATAAAATTGCACTTGCCGTCGTTGCATTTTTCATATTCGTTTCTGTGCATGTACATGCATCTAAGCAGCATGTAAAATATATTTTCTATTATTATTATTATTATTTATTTATTGGGCTTTAACCACACAGGGTCATTCGCCATAAGAAAGGAGATAGTTGTAATGCATTTCACTGATTTAGTTTTTCTTCTTTGAGATCAATTGGCTATTGAATTGATGAGGTGATGAGCTCCGGAATGAAGGCAGCTTGCCAGGGCCGCGGGAGAGCCTCCCCAGCGCCCGGTTTTGGTATGTCAGTGGACCCACTGAACGATGGTGGTGGGTGACTTGTCTATTTACGGTTAGTCGAGAGACCTCCCCAGCACCCAGTTCGGATGTGGCGGAAGGCCCGCTGAGCGTTCCTAACTGGTGAGCTGGCAGATTGTCGCAGTCGAAGAGCCGCGGGAGAGCCTCCTCAGCACCCGGTCCGGGTGTGGCGAAGGGCCCCACTGGGCGTTAATAGCAATTGGGCTGATGAGTTGCGGTTGTAGAAGGGCCGCGGGAGAACCTCCCCAGCACCCGGTCCGGGCGGTGGCGGAAGGCCCGCTGGGCGGTGGTCTAGGGGCAGATCACTTGCGTCAAGAGCCGTAGCAGCCAGAGATGCCAGGTACTTTTTTCAAATGTCTGCAATAATAATTTTAAAAGTCTGGGAAGAACAAAAAATGTGAGGCAAGCTAGTGTAACCAAAAGCCTTTATATTCAGAAATCTGCAAATATCTGCAACCAAACTAAAAAATCTGCAAATATCTGCAACCAAACGGAAAAATCTGCAAACATCTGCGTCATCGAAAAAATCTGCAGCTTAAATTAAAAGTCTGCGAATTTGCAGACTTCGACACAGATCTTTCATTAGGGCCTAAGTCGCAATGTACTCAAATGGAGAAAAATCAGTTTCAATATTCGGCGAAGCTTTTCTAAATGTAGTTTTTATTGTAGGTATAAATTACTTTATGACCGTGTTTTTCCGAAAGCATTTTTCGTTAAACCTTATGACAATATAACAAAGAATTTAATTCCTATGTGCTTTTAGTAGGTAGAAACTAAAAAAATGCTTACACCCAATTTACATCCCAGTCGTGATTTCGCCCTTCAGCAACCACCATTTGCGGAAGGGCTAAACCGTGTACATAATTTTCAGAAGGGCGCGGTAAATGGGCTAAACTGACTATGTCTTGCTGGGTAGGGCTGGGTAAATGGGCGAGCTTGACAGTATACTTTTTAATAGGGCTCAGCAAATGGGCGCATAGAAACCCAATGTAAAAGAAAGGGCGCGTGAATCTTTTCTTCAAATTTCATGAAAATATCGAAATATTCGAATGTTTATGTGCAACAACTATCGAGTAGACATGATCATAGTAGATATTGCTTATCATTTATATAATAGAACCGCCGTTTATTCTTTTATTTGTGAATAATAACCGTACGCCCGCTTCTGTTTAAAAATGTAAGTTTGGCCTTTATATTCCATATGAGAAGAAGGGCCTAAGTCGAAATCTCGAAGAAAATGCATGTTTCACCGTTTTGTTTTCTTTAGTTATACATCGAACTATAAACCATTTTAACTAATTTTCACCTCAATCTTGCAGTATTTTTGTTGCATAATGTCGTAATAGCGAAAACGCAGTTTGTTTACATTTGCGATTTAAGCCCTAATGAAAAATCTATGTCGACTTGTCTGCAAATCTGGCATCTCTGGTAGCAGCAAAAGCCGCTCGAAGAAGGACGGTAAAGTAGGGCGTTATACATACCAGTATTTGAAAACGGCATAGAGGTTAATTTCTCGTTTTTAAGATCACAAATAATTTCTTGCTAGAAAATGAAGGGTCGTAATGAATAATTAGCATTCCAAGTTTATTTTAGTAATTAAGTTAGGTTTCTAACAATTCCCCATTTAAATAGAGAATATAAAACATCATGAAAAATTTCAAAGCCGATTTTCTCGGAAGCATGCAATTGCGGTAACGCCCTTCTGAAAAATTGTCCTAGATTTGATTTCATTTTGTAGTTAAACTCTTTTCGAATATTTGGCTAGAATGGAAATGTTTGTGAACTGAGTGAGAACAGTGGAGATGCCCTTACTGTTAACGAGAAATTTTTCAACTTAATTTTGTACTATTACCACGCTAAATTATAATTTCAAACAAAAAACCGTATGAAATAAATAGTTAATAAATTAATGTTACGTTGTATTTGCAATCGTACGAAATGATCGCTGTAGTGGATCAGCCGGTTTTGCCAGGTTACCGCGTGGAAGAAGCAATTGAGATAGCGAAGGTAAATAAAAAGGTTGTGCTAGGTCCAGGACTTCGACAGGACAACGATGACGCGGTGCTGGTCTGCAAAAGCGGTGTATTGCGGAAAAAAGCTCCCAACACGTTCTGGGTAGATTGCTATCAGAAGAGGTACGTGCCGAACCGTGGTGAAATTGTTATCGGTATTGTATCCCAAAAAGCTGGAGATATCTTCCGGGTCGACATAAGCGCCAGTGAACCGGCCTCTTTATCATACATGGCTTTCGAGGGTGCCACCAAGAAGAACCGTCCGGATGTTAATGTAGGAGATGCCATATGTGCGCGACTGCTGATAGCCAATCGGGATTTGGAACCGGAACTGATTTGTGTTGATTCCCACGGGAAGAAAGGCAAGCTTGGTGTACTTCATGAGGGATTCGTTTTTGGTTGCAGCATCAATTTGGTACGAAAAATCCTTAATCCAAAGTGTACATTTCTCGACCTGCTTGCGAAGGAAATAGCATTCGAAATGGCCGCTGGAATGAATGGAAGGATCTGGGTCAAGGGAAAAACAGTAAAGGAAACTATAGCGGTTGGCAATGCGATATTAGCCGTGGAATATAAATCTAATGAAGAGCTGAAGGAACTTTGTGATGATATTGGAAATTACTTAGCGGGATTTGCATAGTGTAAGAAATTATTTTCGCATTAAAATTATGGACAGATGGAAATCAAGCAAAAACCCGGAAGTATGCCTTCAAGAATATACTGAGAAGAATCATACAGTTTTAGTGTAAGCTAGCTTGAAAATTTTATTCGCTCCTAATGTTAATTGTTAACTTCAACCAAACTACTTTTCCTTGACCTGATGTACAGTTTAAACTAACAGATTTTTGTACGTAATAAAACTACAAATTACAATCTACAAATTTATCAGTTGAATCAATTGTTGAGAAACGCCTAGTCATTCGGAAATATCACTTATTCGGAATACGGGGAGGCTTTTGCTGTGAAGTAGATAAATTTAGACGTAATATATAAATAAAATTTTCGGAAAATGCAAAACAAACTAGCATAATTGGTATCTACATATTAAAGTTTACGAATTAATTATATTTATTATTCTCGACAAATGCATATGCTTGAACCTATGATAACTTTACGCAGGTTGGTGTTTTTCGTTAATTCAGTCGACAGATTGAGAGATCTATCTGCTTTTTGTGGGTAAACAGCAGTTCAATAACAATCACACCGTTTGATTCAACCTAGGATCACCGATTGGACCCGCCTCGTCATCGGTATCATGCTGCATCGATTTGAGCCGCTCCAGAAAGGTATCCATAGTCATCTTTGCCAGCTTCGGGGAACCGCCCAGTAGCTTTCGTACACGATTCTTTCTGGCCTTCGCGGTTGTCTTGTTCACGTTGAACCCATCGCAGCAGTTGAGGCTACGCCGAACCTTACGTATACCGAAGAACTTTGCTTTCGCTACTGATGGTGAACCTTCTTCGAAAATCGTCTCAAGGTTGGTTGGTTTGAGATCGACTCCCTTGCTGTTGATCATGTAGTAGTTGCGGATTTCGTTTTCCGATGCGTTCAGATTTATGGGTAGTCGGGATGGTTTTGTAATGGTTCGCCGCTTAACCTTGTGTAGTTTGCTGTCAACTGATTTTGAACGAAGGGATCTTCGACGCTGTATGCGATTACTTGGCGACGAGTTGCACCCGGGTGAATCTTCATCCTCATCGTCTGTCGCGTTATCTTCGCTATCCCGACGGCTGTCGGTGGGATCTTCTTTGAAGTTGAGATTTTGTTCGAGAGCTGCCATAATTAGCGGTAGATCGTTCTCTATATTTGAGCTGTAGTAAAAATAAGAACTGGTTACGAATTATGGAACAAAGGAAAATTATCTAAACTCACTTGAAAATTAATGATGGTTGCGAGTTACTTTCAATACTGGCTAAAAGTTGCGATGGGATTTTGTCCATTTAAGTTTTTAATCAACTATATATTCTAACAAAAACAATTTATTGTAAAACCATGGTACTGTAGAGTGTTACAGTTTAGTTTTCTATTCTTTCACCAAACCCGTAAGAACACAAACACCCGTTTTTATTTGATGATGGCGTTTATATTTTTATTTTATAAACAAATCGACACAGATCTTTCAATAGGGCCAAAGTCGCAATGTACTCAAATGGAGAAAAATCAGTTTCAATATACGGCGATGCTTTTCTAAATGTAGTTTTTATTGTAGTTATAAATTACTTTACGACCATGTTTTTCCGGAAGCATCTTTGGTTAAACCTTATGACAATATAACAAAGAATTTAATTGCTATGTGCTTTTAGTGGGTAGAAACTAAAAAAATGCTTACGCCCAATTTGCATCCCAGTCGTGATTTCGCCCTTCAGCAACCACCATTTGCGGAAGGGCTAAACGGTGTACATAATTTTCAGAAGGGCGCGGTAAAAGGGCTAAACTGACTCTGTCTTGCTGGGTAGGGCTGGGTAAATGGGCGAGCTTGACAGTATACTTTTTAATAGGGCTCAGCAAATGGGCGCATAGAAACCCAATGTAAATGATAGGGCGCGTGCATCTTTTCTTCGAATTTCATGAAAATATCGAAATATTCGAATGTTTATGTGCAACAACTATCGAGAAGACATGATCCTAGTAGATATTGCTTATCATTTATATAATAGAACCGCCGTTTAAAGAATAATTTTGTGAATAATAACCGTACGCCCGGTTCTGTCAAAAAATGTAAGTTTAGCCTTTATATTCCATATGAGAAGAAGGGCCTAAGTCGAAATCTCGAAGAAAATGCATGTTTCGCCGTTTTGTTTTCTTTAATTATAAATCGAACTAAAAACCATTTTAACTAATTTTCACCTCAATCTTGTAGTATTTTTGTCGCATAATGTCATAATAGCGAAAACGCAGTTTGTTTACATTTGCGATTTAAGCCCTAATGAAAGATCTATGTCGAAATGTGTATATTACGTCAAATACGATAAACCAAGGTCACTTTCCAGGTGAGAGGTGATAACTTTATATGCATCATGCATACGGTTTAATCATAATTTGAGTAATATACCTGTGATACATGCATTTACCAAAGACAATTCTCGACAAACATATGATTACGGCCTAAAAGCCAACTGTCAAAATCCACTTTGAATGGAAATTCCAGAAACACCGTTACTAGTCGAACACAGTTCACAACAGTTTATGAAAGAGAAAACTTTTCTCTTTCATTTACTATCAACATCTGTGATTGGCGTGTAACGGTTTGTCCGGAATTTCCATCCAAAGTGGATTTTGACAGTTGGCTTTTAGGCCGTAATCATATGTTTGTCGAGAATTAGGCAATTCATGAGACGTTTCTGTTCTGTTTGTTTCTTCTGATCAGAGCTGCCAGATTTTTTTTTTGAAAATCTGTATCCTCGTTACAAAAAATCTGTTTTTGTCTCTATTGAATGAAGAAAACGAATTTTGATAATTGATTCCCATTTATAAGCCTCAAGTATTGTCTACTATAAATTCAAGCATTGAACCGGAATTTAAATTGTGTACTTTAAAGTAATCTGTACATTTCCTAACTCAAGTTTTTAATTTATTAAGTGTTACGGTTCATTTAACAATTATTTATAAAAGAAACGGCCAAAGTTAATGAAAATGATTTCAGAAAGGGTCCGCCTATTGAAAATTCTTAAAATCTGTGTTAATCTGTATTGTGTATTGAAAATCTGTATTAAATCTGTATTCTGTATCAGGTCTGTTTCTGCGTCCTTAAAAATCTGTATAACACAGATAAATCTGTATAAATGGCAGCTCTGCTGACGTTACTCCGGTGGGCGCGATTCCGACAAAATCGCCGATTCGATTCAACATCAAACGAGTTTGATCAACGAAAGATGTTCGTCGGATGGAAGGAGCAGCTTGTGGCAGAGCTGCCAAGTATAGACATATTTATTGTATGTTTCATTATGGAAACAAGCCATTCAATCATTTTGAGGCGACAAATTGAATTGGCGTATTTTATAATAAATACTTAAAAACATCGAAAAATTTGTATTACCCAGGTTTAATGTGCGCTAATAATTTACTTTAACTGAATTTGTCAATAAAACTGACTGAAACCTGTGCTTTTAAAGTTACAGGTTTTCGTATGTTTTATTTACAATAATGTTTTTACACAACATTGCACCACCTTTTATTCAAGTCATTCATCCCATAAGAAATACCATACATTGCGACGAATCGTGCGTCGAATAGCGCTACGAATCCTGCTGCGATGAAAAATAATCGTCGCGTCTCCTTTGGAAAAGCACGGACAATATCTGAATTCCACAGATTTTTGTGCTCATTAACAGATTTGCACAGAAAAAATCTTGTGATATCATACCAAAATCAATGCGCATCGCTCTTTAGATAGAGTAGTGTGATATTACAGCACTGTGTGCTATGTGGAACGGCGTAAGCAAAATATTGTAATGAAAAGGATGTGTTGAAGAATGATGTATTCTCGGTTGTATTGTACTCGATGCTTTGGCGAAGGATGTGATGATAAACGACATAATGTCAACACAAGTAACCAAGGGCATGTTCAGGAGTGTTTCAGTTCTAGTTTCATAATTTTGACAGTTCTATAATATACAACTGAAAATTTTAAAACTAGAACTTGCTGCCCCTAGCAGCAGTTTTAGCGGGTGTTCTAATTCAGTTTAAAATTTATGTCTCGTCATGCCGTCAGTGTTACCAACGACACGACCTGAAACTCAATGAAATATTGTGAATAAAAAGGGTCCGAATCATTTACTGACAGTTACCAGTATATTGAGTGACCCCTTGATTCGAACGAAAAAATTATTTCTTCAGCAACACTTCTTTTGTTTTTTTGATTTTCAGTTGCTGTATAGCAACCATGTTAAGTGCACAATACAAATCCAGTAACTAACTTGAAAAATAAATTTCATAAGAAGCGGGCTCTGAACGGGTTATCGGCATCGTACGACCTTTCGTTCTCCTCCATATGAGGAACCTGCAACGGTTGTGGAAACGAAAAACGTAATCCTTCAAAGTATCCATCACTCGAGGTTCAGCGCAACAAGGTAATGAAGTAAAAATTCTATATTGTATGTAAAACTTAAACCTATGTTATTGTTTTCAGAAAAAGAAACGAAGGGAGGATAAAGTCCGCTCTCGTTCCGTTAGTCGAGGAAGCAGCTCTGGTGCTAGATACTGTACTCCGGAAATCGGTAAGAATGGCGGTTCCTTATAGCTCAAGGTATCGAACGATGCAACGTTATCAGAGTTGGAATTGAAAAGAGCGGCTTGCCTACCGAAACTGAACGAATAGTTGGACGAGTGATCCCTGTTGGTATTGACAGCCAACTTTCTCTCAGCGAGTCGCAGAAGACAGTGACACAGATGTAGCAGTAGTTTACAAGTGCGAAATTTGTATATCTTTGAACCACAGATGAAAAATATATGCGATTTATCAACAGTGGATGATGTACCATGCTTGCCCGAACCAGGAAGCAATTTCTACTTTTATATTTGTTTCTCACCCGGCTAGCGTAAGGCGTTTATCTTTCTGTTGTTCCAAAATGGAAAGGAATAATTAATATTGAATGCTCCAAGTTTGTATTTTATTAGAAATTTGAAAATACACGAAAGAACTAATCTTGCTCAAATTTATTTTTCGTCCTTATTAATGCATATCGGTAACAAAATTCTTCCATCGAAAATTGGTAGATATATTTTTTTCGAAATGTATGCAGCAGGACTTTCCTTTGTGCCTTTCTTAACCTTTTAGCTTGAGTGGCAGCTTCTACCTCGATGGGTGCTGGCTTCACGAAAGGTCTTCGCGGTATTTTTCCAGCATATACGTTTTTAATGATTCCGGAATCTGTAAAAACAAAAATCGACCAGTTTCCATTTGCCCTCACCATAGTTCTAAAACATGCTACATATTACCTTGACACCAGCTTTGGTCTGATGCGTTTCCACTCAAGTAGTTGCACACATCGCAACAACTGATTCCGAAGCCGATTGAGTCAGAATCGGTGATTGCATTTGAGCTAATAACCATACTGACTCTACTCATAATTCCGAACCGATTCCGGAATGAGTTTAACTGGAGTTGTGTTAAGCATGTGAACGTAATCGATAGAGGCGTTCATTTTCTTAGTTTGTTCGTAGCGAATCGGTATACTAGCAGCTGGCAAAACTGTTCCTCGTTGCCGCGTTATCGCCTAGGATTTATTGTCATGAGGAGAATTCAGCACAAACTTTTGAACCTTCCTTAACTGATGTACTCGGAAAACACCCCGAGTATCGTGGCCATGTGAACCGAGCTCCTGTCGGAAACAGGTTGACGACAATCCAGCAGCGATAGATTGCTCAGATGTTGCGATTAGGTACTTCTCATCAATATTTTGTTCTTCCACTTTCTCGCTACCTTTTTCGACGATTTTATTGTCGAACTATGAAAGCTGGGCTACTTCTTGCATTACTTCCTTGAGAATGAAAAATGGAGTGTAAAGCGGTCTATATTGTCCTTTGCATATAACGTATGCAAAGCATGCTGAATCAGGGCTTGTTCAAACATGACAGCAGGACCCGTCAAAAATATCCCCTTACGTCTGAAATTATAGCACCTTTCTATCCGTTCCTTCCGTTGATCATAGTTATCAGATCAATATGGAAATATTTCAAACTTTTCTCGCAATCACCCTTGCGTTTCCTCGACATTATTTTCGTCCTCGTCATTGCTGCAAACTTTCGTGCAGATGATGGCCCTTTTCTCGTAGTGCCATGATTCTTTTCCTTACTACCTTGCAAAGCATGTTCTCGTTAACTATTACAGCTAACAGGGTCTTTTTCTTCATATTGTCGCCAATCTTTTTGTTGCAAATTTCCCAACTTGTTGAAATTGTACGCATTGAATTAATACTTCCGGCCAGTCGCTGTCCTGTTCGATCAACGTTTCTACCAAAGTAACGCTCCTGGTTTGCTCGAACTTAAGCTGGATGACCCTATTTCGCTTTCCGCATAGCTATTACAGACCACTTGATACGACGTTAGAAAGAATAATTAATTGGAAGCTCCAATTTTATTCGAACAACGTGAAATACTTACTTGTAAATTCGAAACCTTTTTGATTACGCCATTTGATTAGCAAATGGATGACAAAATATTAGCGCGTAACCCAAAGTCCTTATACAGTTTAGAGGGACTTTGCGCGTAGCCGGGGATTGCTCAGGAAACTATATAAGTTGCTTAAAAAAATTGCAGTGTGATGACGAGCGGTAACTTCCTTGTTTAATAATGTGGCCACTGGAAATAATAAAGGGACATAAAATCAAACTTTTTGAATAATGTTTACAACTTACCGCTAATTTACCGTGCCGAACGCAAACAGGCTAAACAGTAGACACGATTCACATAAGGTAGACTGATTTTTCGTGAATTTAACACAAGAATTTCTAACGGGGCTTGATAAAGCGGCGAAACATTTTTCATTGTTTATAAAACCCTGCGTAACCAAGGCTTGCAACAGTAACAAAACGGTTGTTAGAGAAAAATAACAAAAGATTTTTAAGTGTTGCTAGTCTTATATATTTTGCAACCAACTATCGAATTTGACAGTACCAGTTACCTCAGTCACTGAGGGGTAGTCAGATTTTTGATACAGTATTGAAATGCAAGTGTCTAGTCGTGTCGTTGGTGTTACTGCATTCGAATTTATTTTTCCCCACACTGTAAATAATCTACACTTTATTTCGAAGGGATTTGACACATAAAATTTAAGTTTCAAGCCACACTGAGAATTCAAGAACTTTCCATTTAATCCTTAATAAAATTACACTTTAAAACTAAGTGTGCCACTCTATGACATGATCGACTGTTATCACATTTAAAATTTAAGTATCAGCGTATTAAATCATAAATGTGCTGTCCATGAAATCCATGCTTTTAACAATTGCGGCAACATTAAGTGCCACGTCAATTAAATTTTAAGTGTCAGCATATTGAATCATAAATGTTTTTCCCATTACTTTAAATAATGTGCACTTTTTATGAAGACATTCGGCACATGAGATTTAAGTTTCAAACCGCGTTAAAAATGCAAGAATTTACTATTTGCCCTTTAATAAAATTACACTTAAAATTTAAGCGTCCTGCGTGATGGCATGGTTGACTGTCATCACATATAAATGTTATGTGTCAGCTTATTAAATCATAAATGTTTTGCCCATGAAATCCATTATTTTTAACAATTTAGGCAACATTAAGTGTGAAAACACTTAAAGACAAGTTGATTTTTTCACAACACTGATTTGAGGAAACATGGCGGAAAATACATGAAGGAATATTTTATTCGAGGTTTGCATGGCATATTCAGGTTTTGCATGGTAAGTAAATTTTCATAAAATGTTTGCATGATTAATACATAATTTTTTACTTGTAGGTAATGAAATCGACGGACTGCAAGACCGACAGGACCGAAGAGAAGACGCTTTAGGGGTAAACCATTTTATTAATTTGAATGCATATTAAAATGACATACTAACGTATTTCTTTAAAGAAAATATATTTAGGTGTAAGTTAAGCTGCATTTTTTCAATAATAAATAAAAATATTTTACTAAACTTAAATATCTATTGTCATGTACATACAAATATCCCCATTTGAAAATCAAGAATAGTGTACATGTGTTTTATAAGGCAGGCAGGCTTAAATTCTATATGGATTACATTTAATAACCATTTGTCAGACACATAATTAGAATACGCCATTCATATGAACGTCAAGTGTTGCATCTATTGGAATTAACGTTTTCTCAAAGAAGTGCGTTATCAAGTGTTCGACACATACAATTTAAGTGTACAGGCAGTTGCGGCAAAATTAAGTGTTAAACACTTAAGTTCAATGTGCGGATTATTTACAGTGCAGTCTATCGGGTCTAATGGGATTTTTGATTGATTGACACCGGTGTAGTGGATTGCACTGGTTTTGCACTTTCTATCAGAAGTGTCAATGGAACATACCCAGTTTTCTGCACTTCTGCTAGAAAGTGCAAAAACGGTGCAGTTTCAGTGCACTCCACTACACCGGTGTCAATCAATCGAAAACCACATAAGTGTCTGTGCTGAGTACTCTCCATGTATTTCAGAGACGCCAGATTTGCAGACATGTCTGCAAATTCGCAGACATGTCTGCAAATTCGCAGACTTTTAATTTTAGCAAAGGTTTTTTCGATGACGCAGATATTTGCAGATTTTTGCCTTTCTCATATAGAAAGGTTATGCAATCACTCTGAAAAACGTCAACCTAATCCCGGCCCGGAGGGCCGAGTGTCATATCCCATTCGACTCAGTTCGTCGAGATCGGAAAAAGTCTGTATGTGTGTGTATGTGTGTATGTATGTGTGTGTATGTGTGTGTGTATGTATGTGCGTATGTGTCAAATAATGTCACTCATTTTTCTCAGAGATGGCTGGATCGATTTGTCCAAACTTAGTCTCAAATGAAAGGTGCGGCCACACAGAAATTTCTCATATAAACTATAGGAAAAATTAAAAATAGTATTTTTATTTTTGATGCTAAATGTGTTCAAGGTGCATGAAACGTCGAGATTTGATGCAAACTCGATAATAAATTTGACGACAATTCACTTTTTTGGATTTTGGCACATTTTTGCCTTTCTCATATAGAAAGGTTATGCAATCACTCTGAAAAACGTCAACCTAATCCCGGCCAAATTTTTTTTACGACTCTCATAAGGTTTCTGGATTTTAACAGGGGCGTAGTTGATGGTTTACGGAGAGGGGTTACACCCCCCCTCTACTGTTCACTCCCTCCTTTAAAAATCTCCTTAAATCACCCCTCAGACCACCACCCCATCCAGCCCTCATACCCCTCCCTTTCAACCCCATCATCTTTAAACCACCACTATATCACAAAGCATACCAATTTAAGCTGGGGAGTCGTTCGTTCATGGGACTTTCCCCCTCCTCACATACCCACCCCCGCATGACAAAATGAGTTAGCAAGCAGATAACATTGATCTAATGCTGATTAGGCTAATGGAGTATGATATTTTTTTGTTTCAAGTGTTTCACCGTCGACACGTAGCTCATCAAGTTCGTGGCTGGCATGCCATTGTGTATAAGTGCAAAGTGTACTAAGAATGTAATGGACATTTCCACAATTATGTTGAACATAAAAAGCCTCCGTGCCATAGAGAAATGAGAAAGGCACAATTGCACCGCTAGGTGGATTAAAACAGGTTTTTAGTTTAGTGACAGATGTTTACAGATTTTTTAGTTTGGTTGCAGATATTTACAGATTTTTGAAAATAAAGACTTTTGGTTACACTAGTTTCAAATCCACTTTAGGTTTTTTCTCCATAAGCTATTTCTCTCTACTTATCTTGGGCTATAAATACACTACAGTCGCGATTCGCTGGTTGGACACTCTTTAACTGGACCGCTTTTTAGTTGGACCTCCGCTAGTTGGACTATTGTCCAACTAAAAAGCATTTGAACGTCAAAATCTCATGTCAAATTTACTTTGACAATCTATCTAACAATCTTTTACACTAGTAATGTCTTCTTTGGAGAGTTTTTGACATTTTTCAGTCGGTCCAACTAGCGAATCAAATTCGTTAGTTGGATCGAGGTTGTGGCCCAACCAGTGAATCACGACTGTATTTTCATTTAATATAACACATCATCAAATCATTTTCGGTCAAGAATAGTTTTCCTGACATTTTTTGTTCTTCCCAGACTTTTAAAATTATAGTTGCAGACGTTTAAAAAAGTATCTGCAATCTCTGATGTATTTAAAACACTGTTCTAAACTTGTTTTAAAATCAGCAACAAATAGAACGGCGTCGTATAACAGTTTTAAATTTTAAAACAAAACTTCGAAATTATAAAACAAAACTCTCTGCTGGGGATATGAATGTTTCAGTTCCAGTTCTACTTTGAAACTCCTATATAAAATACACTCGTGATTCGCTGGTTGGACACTCTTTAACTGGACCACTTTTTAGTTGGACCTCCGCTAGTTGGACCATTGTCCAACTAAAAAGCATCTGAACGTCAAAATCTCATGTCAAATTGACTTTGACAATCTATCTAACAATCTTTTACACTACTAAAGTCTTCTTTGGAGCGTTTTTGAGATTTGTCAGTCGGTCCAACTAGCAAACTAAATTCGTTAGTTGGACATAGGCTGTGGCTCAACCAACGAATCACGACTGTAAAACGCTCCTGAACATGCCCTAAGCCGTAAAAATGGCATCAATTTGGTTCTATAGCCACGTATAGAACAAGGGTAAGGAACCATCCATAAATGACGTAGTATTATAAGGAGGAGGGTGGAGTTTTGTATTTTGTGATGATGTGTGACGACAGTGGGGTTAGGGAGTTATGTCATGCTACGTAGCTTTTATAAAGGGGAATAGCCCGACCAGGAGAAAATAACTGGACAATAACCCGAGCATACTATTTTTTGGTATTCATACCAAAACTTGGTATTAATTGATTATTATACCTCATTGAGGTATTAAGCAGGTATTGAAGAAACATTTTTCAATACCTGCTTAATACCTCAATGAGGTATAATACTTTATTTTAGTATTATTTATGTATTCTAGTGATTTTTACAAATACCAAATCAATACCTTATTGAATACCTCTATAGAGTGAATTTTGTTACTGGAAGGTTGAAAAATGTTTTATTATTATTCAGGTATTATAATAACTCGTTTTACTATCAAATAGTTATTTGTAGAACATGCCTGTGTTATTTTTTTTTTGGTATTTTACCTCTTATGTAGAGCTCATTAATACCATATTGTGGTAAACAGTCGTTGGTATTGATACCTAAATTTAGTATTCCGCAGTTATTTTCTTCTTTTTTCGGGGAGGGGTTGATCTGATGTCACGATAACCTTACTTGTTTCATCTAACTAACATCGTTTTTTATTATCTTTAATTTTTTTTTGCGGGAAGAAAGGGACATACGTAATTCCCAGGTGGGTATTTAGAGATTTGTGACGAAATGCTACGATGGGGGAGGGGGGGGGGGGGTGCTAAAAATCACTCATAAAATTCTACGTCATTTATGAATGATCCTTAACTGAGCTTATACCCAGTTACCGTGGCAAGCAGAAAGTTAGCAAAAGTTGAGCAAAGCGAAATTGATGCTGACAGAGTTTCTGCGTGCAATTTGCGCGAGAATTCTGGCAAAGAATTCGCTCAAATGCAACAACCGTTTCTGACAGAAGCGTTTAAACCTTCCTGCAGTCGCGCTAGTGCACTGAGTGCACGCTGCTCTGAAAATCTAGCGAAATCGTCTTAGGGCACCATCGGCTGCTCGTTCAGTGGGCCAAAAGGGCGACTTCCGAAGGGTTAAACCAACCGATGCTGCTCACTTTTATCCAGAATCCAGCCAGGAATGTACGGCCAAGATTTTGAATTTACCTAAGTATACCCCAAACAAATCAAAAGTAACTTACTGGACGGAAGACGTCGACTGAGTCGAATCTCTCGTTTTGTTTTAGACAACACTAATAAGTGCGAAAATGACGCGCAACACAAAGTACCTAAATTGAAGTTAAAAGAACTTATTCTGTCGGTTGTTTTACTTTTGCTTAAAAATTGCTTTATAATCTGTAAAAATGGCAGCTCGGCCGGGAGCCTGTTTGTGTTCGATGTCAGCCCTTCGCAGCGAGCGAAGTTATCGCTTCGAGTAAATATCACAAAATTTTTCAAGTGTTCGATTTTTCCGCTCAGTCGGGTTTGATTCTGCCCATTATGCGGCAGGTTAAGTCGCTCTCAAATTCGCAAAGAAGATTCGTGCCTGTGGGGAATTTGGACAAGTTGTGAGTGCTCCATTTCGATTTGTCATCCAACTCGTGGTAAGGTCAATATCGGTGGCTATTCCCCTCTACCCAGCGGGATTGGTTGCGTAATTATTGGTCAAACTAGGAATCGTCGATATAACTGATTTATAGCCTTATAGTAACCGGAATTGAAACTGGCTGATGATGAGCAACGAAGCAAATTCCACTTCAAATGGTTATGCATCAACGACGTTAGGTATATTATTTTTGCAATCACAGTTTTATTCACGGAATAACATTGATTTTTTTTTCATTCTAGCTGCCGACTCAGCAGTTCACAGGTCTACTGAAGAAATAGAAATTCCCGTACCGTGGGGCACTGTAGCTGGTGAGTTGTTACAATCCCTAAAACTATGACGCCTGCTGTGCCGTGCTTTGCTTATCAGTTTCAATTAGTTTACACGTGAATTGGCATAATATGTCCGGTCAAAGAGTGATCGATACATGTACTGAACGCTTAATATTAATCGGTAGGGTCCACGACCTTTTTATCTGTTTCGTTGGGGAAAGCATGGTTCTAACACATGTTGGTATTTATCGCTATAAAGTTGTTTATCGTATGATTTCGCTTAGTCATTGGATTTTATGACGCGCTGAAAGTTGATTAAATTTGGCTGTGTAATGACTTGTGACGTAAGACTCGGCTTTCTCGCTACAAACCAGTTCACGCGATGAGCGTCTGATGAAACATTTGTTTCAGTACACTGCACATTTAGTGGACTTCGAACAGCATTTAATTTACACTCTAATCCGCCAACTTTTTTGAAAAAGTAATAATTAAAATGTCAAATTTTTCCTTGACTTGAAGCAAAGTTTATGTAACTGACAAGTTTACGTTCTGATGATAAGTAATTTATTTAATAAATTGCTAATTTACAATGATTTCTTATCCTTATCATTGGGTGCCATTTGAAAAACTTATTTCTTCATCACAGGTGGTTATTTGATTGTTACTGAGGTTGCTCGTACCCTACCGGGCGCCCCTGTTGCTAAATGTCATATGTTGTAGTTTTGCACAGAGCTGGATGGCAACATAGTGCAACAATTAATAATAATTAATACTTATTTGAGCCGATATTCATAAAAAACTGCATTGGTAATATTAAAGAAAGGAATATTCATGAATGCAGTAATTCACACGTTTACACTACTCTGCATTTATCGCGTGATTATAAAACTACTTGACTTATGATCTGAATGGGTATTGTGGGTTAAAGCAGGTTGTCTGTTATTATTTTTTTTTCTGTCACCACCTCCGGGCAACCAGGTTGTGTTAAAGTAGCTATGAATATGATTAGGTACTAATCTGTTCACTTAGTGAGCAAAGATTTTATATTTTATTTAAATAGCACTTTCCCGCGCACATACAAGTACGCGTTGCCCACTGTAGAAGTGCAACATTAGTATTCAAACAGCTACTATATAGTTGCTACTCATTGTCTCTGAAACTAATTGATTCGTTTAATTTGCAAGCTACACACCTTTTTGCAGCACACTTCGTTCCTTCTTTCACCCCTGTGCATACATCGGCATTTTTCAAATTTTGCTGTACCAAAATAGACTCATTCAACTTACACGCGTCGTAATTCATTCCAGGCAAATGGTGGGGCTCACGACAGAAACAACCAGTGCTGGCTCTACATGGATGGCAGGACAATGCGTGCACCTTCGATCGTTTGTGTCCACTGCTCCCGGATGACATACCGATTCTGGCCATCGATCTACCCGGCCACGGTAAATCTTCACACTATCCAAAGGGAATGCACTACTACATTTTCTGGGATGGTATTTCATTGATTCGACGCATCGTGAAGTATTTCAGATGGAGCAGAATTTGGTTGCTCGGACATTCACTTGGTGGTGCGCTGAGTTTTATGTATGCAGCGGCATTTCCGGACGACGTGGAAGGTTTTATCAGTATTGACATTGCGGGCCCACCAGCCCGTGACCATCGGAAACAGGCGGCCAACTTGGGTGAAAGTATTGACAGATTTCTGCGCTATGAAACGCTCCCGGAATCGAAAACGCCCTGCTATAAGTATGACGATGCTATCGATGTGGTGGTAGCGGCTTACGATGGTTCGGTAGATCTACAATCGGTGGAAGTGATGATGCGACGAGGTATGGCTCCAGCGCCAGCTCATACCGGCCTGGACGGATTTTGTTTCTCAAGAGATTTACGATTGAAGGTGGCTCTTATGGGGATGCTTTCGCTGGAACAGATCCTCGCATATGCTGAGCGTATCAAATGTAAAGTGCTCAATATTCGGGCGGTACCTGGACTGCATTTCGATAATCCCGCTTACTATCCCAGCGTGATCGAGACTATGAAGAAATCTGCTAGCAAGGTTGTTTATGTAGAGATTCCAGGAACCCATCATCTTCATTTAGTTACTCCCGAGCGGATAACTCAGCATGTGACTGATTTTCTTCTGGATAGAAACTAATAACTTTCAAAGTGTACAAAATGTAGCTTAAAATAATCAAGCCGTACCTATCTGCACAGCATTTTACCCGTTATCTGTATTTATACCTACTTGTTGATACACAGCGCACCCAATAAGGTCTATATTCTCCGTTGAGCGGATCTTCTCAGTAGAAGTTAAATAAGACATGTGATCGCACTATGCTGCCGCTTAAGCGAACTAGCAAAACTGTACCCTAAATTAGACACAATAAAATATATCAAGATGGGAAAAGAAAAAGTGCTTGGTGAGATTTGACAGATATGTACGTTTTAGAAGTTAGAAGCAACAGAACTAAGAAAAAAGTTGTGATATATTTTTGTACATATTCTTTACAGCAGTTAATACACTTTTGTATATTGTAACCGTTATTTTCTATTACACGTATGTGGGCCCATATGCTTTTTTGGTAGTGCATGGTATAAGTGATGTTTCTTTAAGGTATTTCTCGATAGCTTTCTGCAAGATGGTCTCCAATGGGCTGAAAGTGGCACGGGAACGAAGGCGTGCTTTTGAGACTTCTAGAGATTTTAGTAACTCAAAGTTTCGCTGTCTGGCTGTTTCCGGTGTTAGGTGCATTGGTTGTTTTTTCTTAACAGGGGGATTGTGATGATCAGAATTTAATATGGTTTGCTCCTTTTGATTGCTGCAAAAATTATTAAGCATGATTTCATATTACATGTAACAATTTAGTCGCATAGCGTTTAATATAAAAGGTCGTAAGGGTTAGGACGGGTATTGGTACAAATAATTCACAACTTACAGAGCTTTTAATTTTTCGTCTAGTTGGTACTCTATCATCGCATATCTTTCATTAACATCAGAAATAAAATCAATTTCTTTACCCATTTCCTTAAGTACAAAATCACAAGGTACAATTCAAAAAAGATCCTTTTGATATACAATACGACATGAAAAACCACAAACTGCGAAAAACCGCTGTTTATCGTAAAGCAGTTGCCATGGAATTCGGTGCTATAAAAAGCTTAAAATGAAAGCTTTCCATATGCATCACGAAACTTTAAAAAATGACTTTCAATGAAAAGCTGGATTTTACTGATATGAACAGGGTGGCCAGACCTACCGATTTATCGGTAGTCCTACCGATTTTAGTCTTCCCTACCGATTCACGGACGACCAAGGCAAAACCAGCGATATTTTGTTATTCCTACCGAAAACTACCGATTTTTATTGATTTTGGACACATCCTACTCAACATTCATTTTTTGGGTTGGATTTGGTCAGAGATCAGTATTTTAAAATTCTATGTCAATACTACGTTTTTGGGACAACAACCCGGCCTACCGATAACTACCGATAAACTTTTAGTGACCCTACCGATATTAAGGAATTCTATCTGGCCACCCTGGATATTCTATCCTATCCCACCTATCCTATTTTAACAAAAGAACTGACGAGATTATAAACAATGGAAGTTACGATTTGCTATACAACAGAAGTTGCCGCGTGCTAAATGATAGATACCGCAATGTGCTGAGCGTAAGTTTGAACATGCCCGTTGGTCGAGTTCGCATGGGCTGTGGCTAGTGCGTTATCGTGGGCATCATCGAAATGCGTCGCATGTTGAAAGAGTGCGGCGCGTGACATAAAGCTTCATATCTCTGGACAGGAACAAAAGGACAAAAATATCGTTACAGATTATTGAAGGTGAACGTTTTCCGCGTCATTTGACATATTTTTTGATTTTTTGTAGCGCCGAGAATACGAAAATATTTTAAATTGTTTATTAGAAATGTATGTAAAATGCAAATATTCCATAAATATATATTTATATGACAGTATAAGAATCATTCTATAAGTGGGCAAAATTTCATTCAATTATCTGGAGTAGGCTTTGAAAAACAAAAAAATTAAAAAAAATACAATTCTATTGTTTTCAAAAGTTTAAAGACCTATAATTTAAACAAAAAAAAACAATTTTAACAAAATATTCATACCGTAAGTTACTCCATGTCCCCTATATAACAAAATATTTTCATGAAAATCGGTGAATTTGTGGAAATTTCGACGCCCCTCTTGACGTGGTTTGACTCTTATGAAAATATTTTTCTAACAAGCCATAGATTGTCAAAATCCGTTCACGAGCGTCGGAGATATTAAACATTTTGTATTTTTATTCATTCCGTCCGTTTTATTGATTTTCTATAATATTTCAATTTATTAGAGGTTTTATTCGTGTAGGATTAGAAACGGTTGGTTGCCTACTTCGCGTGAGTTCTGAAAACTAATGAATGATCTAACAGTGATATATGTAAGAAATGTCTCATCTCACTGCTAGGGGGATTAAGTTGTTTTTTTTATTTAAAATGGCATTTAGAACCACATTCAATAAGAAAATTGTGTTTTTGAATGCAAATAATATGAATTTTAAAATAGGGGCTATTCGGCCGACCTAAGAAAACCGCCCTTTTAGGTGGATAGATGTGAACGAATCGTTAAAGCTTCATATTATTAGTATGAAACCTATGCTCATTTTAGAGCCATAAAAATTGGGGTGGGCGTTGTGTATTGGTAAATCGATTGCCTTGTACGCAGCGCACCTGGGTTCGAGTCCCGACCCCGCACATAGGGTTGGAAATTTTTCATAAGAGATTTTTCTAACCCGAAGAGGCGAATGACCTTAAGGTTAAAACCTCTATAATAAAAAAAGCCATAAAAATTCATTTGCCCCATTCCATGGCAGCGCTAGGTGAAGATTTGAAAACACTACGTTTTCCATCGTTTTATAATGTAGGGGTCCCTACGGGGCAATTTGGAGCGCCATTTTTTTTATTTTTTGTGCAATAGAATTATGTTTACCTATGAAATATTTATTGGAGAAACTCGTTGTTTAAAAAAAAATAATCGGGGTAATCACAGCTGTCGATTGGCGCATCATGTATTGTAGTGGTGTGTGCAATAGTGTGCGCAGCCGCAAGCCGCTGCAAGGGGGTTGATGGAACAGGGGGACTGAATAGCCCCGTACGCTCATTTCGCACAAAAGTGGTGAGAGTCTTGAAAATAGCTGTGTTTTCACCCAAACAGAAATCTTGGCATAAAATAGGATCCTCAAACTTTTCAATATACTTATCTGTTATTTTTCCCTTTTATTCGTTGCTTGTATCAAGGTTTTACCCTCGGTTTTGCCATTATAATGATTTTTGTTTTGTGGATGGCAAAAAAAATGAAACACGTTGTATCTCCTTTCTAAAAAATTGCAGAATGAGATTCAGCTGTCCAAATTAATGTTTCAAAATGGCGTTTCTCCGAATATGTACGACAGTCAGATTTTTCGAGAACTCGAGGGGGTCTGAAAAACCTCCACGGTTTTAATAGCCCCGTGTTTTCCTATGTTAAAAGTTGTTAGGAAAACTGTTTTATTGAAAGTTTCTCCATGACCCAAACACACTAAAAAGGTTTTTTACGTCTTTAAAACGATAAACATTGGTTTGTTGATAGTTTATGATGGAGAAACGCGAATAACTTTAAAAAAGAGCAGAATTCCACGAAGCAATTGTTTTTGTTGGAGCTAAATTCCAAATATCTCGAAAACTAACGCATCTAGGAATATTTTTTAAATGCATTTTGAATTAAAATAACATATCCATATTCTGTAACAAAATTACAGTATTGTCTGTCAATTACAAGTAATTATTGCTTGTGGCACTAAAAACTGGATTCTAACCGCACTGCGCACTTACCATTCTTCCATTAAATTCTTCTCATAGACCGGTTAGTTCGACTGGTCTGTCTATGAAAGTACCATCTCTATCACTTGAAATACATGTTTTTGACAGCTCGCAGTTTTGAGATCACTCGCACTTTAAAAGTGCGGAGTCCAGGTTGGTGGGAAGTGCGCAATAATATGTATAAGTTATCGTTTGAGAAACTTTTTTACTGATAAGTTTTCCATCATGCAATCTCATTCAAAATGTTCCTTATCTGTTAAGTAAGCTTTTGTTGACAAAATATAAAAAAATACAAAAATGGTTTTTTTTCTCTGTGAATTTTTAACATGAATTTTTGTTTTTTGGGTAAAATGACCCTACATTTTATTCAGTGTATATTTGATCCGTGCAGAAGTATTAGATTTGTTCCAGTACATGGAAATTACTCCCTGTTGCTCCGTAGAAAAAAAACTCTTGCTCCTTTTCACTCCGGTTTGCCACCAGAAGAAGAAAAAAGAGAAGGGATAATACAGAAACGATTTTCTCCCTGTTTGCTCCGGAGTACTTCCAGTTTCTCCTGGTACTGGAACAAACCTATTCATTTCCTGTAACTTCCCAGTCAAAAAGGGCAAGTTGCTGGCTAACGGGGGGCTATTTTCCAACTCGGATGCGCTAATTGCCCTTTAATTTGTCAGCAAATTGATGGCAATTAGGGGGCTATTTTAATTGCAACATTTGGGCGATTTACCGCCGTCATTTTTTGCCGCTCTACCCGCCCTTAAATTGCCCCCAAATCGCCCAGGCAACGTGCTATTTAATCGCCCTTAATTGCCTAATATGAAAATTACAAATAATACTTATTTTCGGAATCATTATCAACTCACATAAACTTATCAGTATACTAGGTAATCACCACCAAACTATAGGAAGAATCAGTAGTGAAATTGGTATTGCATACCAAAACTTACTACAATCTGACTTTCATGACTTTAGGTCAGAGATCTTGTTCCACTATACTTACACACGATTCTACAATTTCCCACATTCGTTGGTTTAATGAAGTACACGAAACAAACAAAATTCAAGCGAGAACAAGCCAGTTGTTAAAAAACAATTTTAAGCTTAAGCCAAATATGAACCGCCGTTGGAAAAACGCGAAAAACAACCAAGTCCATTTCAGCCGCCAGAAAATTTGTCTAAGTGTTGAAATTGCCTTTAAATCGTATTCGCAAATTGCATTTGTTCCTAGGGACAATTAGCACAGACGAGTTGAGTCAAACGTCAAACTGTTTAAATCGCCTGACCATGTTCGTCCGCATTTTTTTTACCGGGTTGTTCTCAGATAGTTTTGCTGTATAAAATACGATAATCGAATTTTTTTTTGAAAGCTATTCACGCACGATTCATGTCTACGTCCTTTTGAAAATTTGCTCTTGAGGTTGAGCTTGCGCGACCATACCCCTGGCTGTCATTGATCGGGACTAGCTGATAATGCCTGGGAGTAGCAAGCCATCCTTCAATGCACGATTCCTGGTAATCCCAAGTTGTTTATTGATCCATACCGCACGCTCATTCATAAAAACTCAAATTTGAGTTGCCAGCCACTCAATTTCATTAAAAGTGCACGTAGTCAAAAATTGAGTTTTTCTCTTTTACTCAGTTTTGAGTTTGGGATAAAAATGTCAAACTTGAGTACATTTTACTCAAAAGGCAAAAACGAAAAATAATCATTCCGCATTTTAATAAAACTACAAATATATTCATTGTTATTTCAAATGTCATTTACCTGATCCTCCAGGCCGTCCATGCGTTTACGATGACAGGAAATATAATCCGAGGGTCTTTCTCGACATCTACTTCATTCCGATCGGCATCTTGAAGAAATTGCAGAAACACAACTGGAAGTTAGATTTGGAAACAAGAGAATTCAATGAAACCTACCTTCTAGTTTTATGAACGATCAGCTCTTGTTTAAGTTGACGCCTGACTCTGCACTTTTTTGAGAACAAGTAGTTTTTTCACTCAGAACTTTGAAAATTTAATGATTACTCAAGAGATGAGTTAGTTCTACTCAAATTCAAACTCATTTTTTTGACATATTGCTATGACTTTTGAAATTGAGTGCTCCGAACTCAAATTTTGAGTAGTTCTGAATGAGCGTGCGGTGCCGGCCAGGCCCAAACGTAGATCGCAATAGGAAAGAAAAAATGTCAGTCCGATTCTTGTTTTTACTAGAGGCCGTATATACTACTGCACACTCACAAGTGTGACGAGAGGAGGGAGATTGTTAGTATCTTCACTAACAATCTCCCTCCTCTCGTCACACTTGTGAGTGTGCAGTAGTATATACGGCCTCTAGTAAAAACAAGAATCGGACTGACATTTTTTCTTTCCTATTGCGATCCTCGTTTGGGCCTGGCCGGCACCGCACGCTCATTCAGAACTACTCAAAATTTGAGTTCGGAGCACTCAATTTCAAAAGTCATGCTGAAGATGGACGTTTTTTCTCTGTGACCTGGTGGTGGGGTGCCCAGTGACTTCTAAAAGCTTGAATCACGCGTGAACTCCAGCATAATTTCCAATCATTATCTTCAATGATTGGAAATTATGCTGGAGTTCACGCGTGATTCAAGCTTTTAGAAGTCTCTGGGCACCCCACCACCAGGTCACAGAGAAAAAACGTCCATCTTCAGCATTCAACTTGTGTAAAATCTCTAACGGTTTCGAAGGTAGTTGGGATATCCAGACCAGGCGCGCTACTGTCGTCATGTTGTTTTGTGGCTGAGTTCGACAGAATTGATAGCGGTTATTCCTCTACCCAGTCAAAATAGTCCAGAACCGATTCGGACTTCCAGCATGAATTCCAGCTTAAATGCATGAACCGATAGAGTCGGAATCGGTTGTTTTCTTTGAGCAAGATTCCATACTGAATCCATTCAGGATTTCGAACCGGTTCGGGATGGATTTGACGGATAGTTGGGATAGGTTGGTGCGGCGGCGCTAGTGTTTATCATATATTAATTCAAATGTTTACACACGTTTTTTAAATATTTTTGTTCGATCATGGATGTATGTTCTCTGTGACCAGGTGATTCATTATGTGCTTAAATTACGTTTTAGGAATATCGTAATGTCGGACAATGTTTAAAATTAAACTTAATTCAAATATCATTTTAACAGGAGACAAACTAGCCAAAAGCAAAGCCACAAAAATTTAATAGAAAAAAATAAGAGTGGAAATCAAACTGTGGCTATAACTGAGAAATATCGATTGTTTTCGTGACAAGGATATGAGCGGTACAAAATTAACCGAACTGAAAATCACGAATAAAAAGAAGAATGATCAGAAAAAAATGAAAACACGTTGTATCAGAAATCTACTAATTTACGACAAAATCATAAGAGAGATCGCCTGTGCCTGCCACTTCTTTACCCTACAGAACCAATTCAGACCGCAAAATGTTCATTGGACAATTTACTAATTTAGTACAATAAACTTCTAAGTCTAAAAGATGCAGGAGATAAAATATAGTCCTGTTTTTGTCACTTGTTACGACATGGAAATAGGAAAAATCAAATTACTAAATTGAAACAACAATGTACCAGAATCAGAAGATGCAAGAAATAAAGATGCGATTCTCGATTTTGTCGCTTTTTAACACAAAAATCAGTTCAATGTTCATGAAATATGAGGTCTACCTGGCAGTACTCAAAACTATATGAAAACACTCAATACAATATAATGAGATAAAAATGTGTAATGAACATGATTTAATGAATTCAAATCAAATCAATGAACATGACAACAGCGAGTGTCATACTAACATTCCTTCCCTTCCTCGGTAGAACACCAATGCCTGCACTTTCACTCAGAAAATCTCAACGACCTCGGTTGGGATTGAACCCAGACTCACTGGGTAAGAAGTAATTAAGCATGTTACTCAACCATGCCGATACCCATGATGTTGGGATTCGATTAAAATTCCAACACCTCCGAAAATCCAGATTCCCGGGAATCAGATGGACTCATCCGGTCTAAAAGTGGAAAAGTTCCTGAATCTAAAACATCGAACCGTGTCCAAATCGGTTCTAAAAAAAGAGATTATAACTACTAGAGGGCGCATAGCGCTACTGTTCCTATTGAATGTACGTTGAAGAATGTTGATCGTGGTTGGGTATATACCTGTCAAATTTCAGACTTGGAAACAGTAATACTTTTGCGATTCCCTTTTCAAAACAAGATTAAATGTTTAATGCACGGTATTTGGTGGATTGTTTTTATTGTTTCGGTTGCACCATTCTGTTGTCGTATTGACTAGGGTTAGTACTAACCAGCAAGTTTAGTGTAATTATGATAATGGAAATGCTGTCGGACATTGCCAATACTAAAACAAACTGGAATGTTTTGTATTGCATCGAAATTCAAAAAACTGCACGAAGGATTCTCATGGCAAAAAAAGATTTCAGCAGACAGGTTATACTCTATATAATCAAGACATTGTCATATGCTATGTCACATGTGGAACGACAATTTACCTTTTTGGTGGAACCCGAAAATAAAGTGATTTGGTCTGCGCCTGACAATGGAACGCCTTCAGTTTGTGAAAAGAACCATGTGATTGATAAGTCATCCTACACCTGGATGTTATTAATTCTTTGGTCTACCCGGATTGTGTAACATTGAAAGAAAGATACAAGATCAAGTGTTTTCTGGAATCTTTTTTTTATTAGAGAATAAAAATTATTGACCAGCAAAGATCACCATTTTTTTGGCAAATTGTCTAATTTTTTCTTTTTTTAAATTTTCTGAAAATTGTTTACAAATATGATGACTTCGAATAGTCAAATAAAACCGAACTATTAACTTAACCAACAGAACTTTATGATTTTCGAAGAGTGGACACATTGTTACATGGTCATCCAAGATACCAAAAATGTCCGGCTTTCGATCAAATGTTAATGAAACTATCTGGTGCTGCAAGCTTGTCGGCTGCACAATACCCTTCTCAATATTCAACCTTTCTGCTCGTATCATCTGTTCTGAAATTTTACACGTTAACGCTATATCTCTCTGTGGAGAATTTAGTCCTCCGAAACCTCGCCGTTTAATCTCTATAAGATTAGAAACCTCTAAATCGTCCGTGCTTATTCCTGTCAGACATTCCTCACACTTCAATGATTTGTACAGTTTTCGTTCAACATAGCCGGCAATATATCCAACAATGTCGACATCTATTGCATCTAACTCTTCAAGGTTAAGCTCATCAATAAGCCAATCTTCAATCGTATCAATGTTATTGTCTGCTGCGGGTTGAGTTTTCATCGTACTAGGTACTGAAAAAATAGCGAACTCCGTTTCATCCTGTGGAAGGCTGTTCATACCTTTCGAAATCTGTGTCTGTCGATTTATTAAAAGGGCTCTAAACGCATACGAGAACTGCTTGGTCGACGGATTGTCATTAAATCCTCCTTTGGAACGAATAAGAGCGAATGTTTGCTCTATGTGATCTTGCGATAGCTTGTACGTTAGGAGGTACTCGAGGGGACCCCTTGCTGGGTACACGTACTCAAAATATAGAACATTCAGCGATTCTATATTGACCATAAAGCCAAGGAAGCCTGTATGATTAATAGAATCTAGTAAGTATTTATCAGTGCCATTATCATTAAAGGACAATTGAGCGATGTACTTCTTACAATATTGCAAATACTGGTAGAACTCTGGATGGGATTGTTCGCAGTAAGGTCGCCTGAATTCTTTTCCAAACTTCGATTTTGAGTTCATTATATCGAATAGGTTGTTAAATGTACGAAGGAAGTCTGTTGTTGCACTTGACCCTTGAAACTGCTCTACGTGTTGCTTTCTTAATAGATCAATGGCATCGGCGACACTATTGCTGAACATTTGTATGGCCAACTTCGACTTCATTTTATTTTTCTTGAACTCAATATGTAACTTACTTAGTTTGTTTGCCAAACGCAGTCCCTTTTGTTGCTGGTATTGCTCTAGCATTATCAGATATTCAAATTTTATCAGGCGTCCTCTGTCATCTCGCAACTCTCCTTTTGCAGCAAATGTGTTTCGTACAAGTTTCAGCATGTGAACTACATCCATTATAATGCATACTATGCCGACATCACTTGGATGTTGAAAAGTTGTACGCATATTATGCTCTTTGAGAACAGCTCCAAACATAGCCATGCATGATAGGTTTACTTTTGTCGAAGACTCCATATCAAGAAGACTGGCAACTCTGTCCAGAATCAGGAGACAGTAACAGCAACGCCACTTGCGGGTAAAGGTGGTACTTTCCATAGTGATGCACACACACATATACATTTTTACATAAAGCTTCCTCCCTTCTTCCAATAGAGGCGCTGTAACCTCTGTCGCTTCTCGTTTGTATGGGGGAAGGAAAGAGATATCAGTCTTCTTGATATGGAGTCTTCGCTTTTGTGCCATCAAACGTTATTGAAGGGACGTTGAGGTTGTGTTCGTAAAGAGCCATTAAGACTTGAGTTACGACGACTTTTTTCTTTTCAGCTGACAGACCAGCAGAAAAATGATGTGACACTGGGATTTTGAAGTGTTCATTGATACCAGTCACTAGGAACATTAAAGCTTCGGAGGCAAGCTCCCGCGTTTCGCCCGTATTAAATCCCAGGTCAGTGAATCCACTAACCGTTCCATCATTTTCGGTAAATAGTTGTTTTCTGATGGACATTTCATCCATCACCAAATTTGCATAAAGCTTTCTTTGTTTGATCTCTGCCGCTTTCACCCTAATTTCCACTAATTTCAAAGCAGCTGCTGAAATTCCGGGACCGCAATCTACAATATTATACCATTTAGCAATAGTTTTCTTATGTGGTAGATCAGTTCCACCACTGAGGTACTCTCTGGCGTATTCATAGGCGGCCGCTGAATGAAAACTCATGCCCATTGCAAAAGATCTGATCTCCTTGCTATATTGTAATCCATCCTTGGTATTCGTTGCCAACCTGTACACAACGTTTGGCTTATGTTGTTTAATTGCCTAAAATTTGAACTGATAATAAAAAGAAAAAAACAGCATCATTATGAAGAGCTTACCTGCAGTGATTGAGAACTAGATTTTGCTTCAGAAAGCTGTTGCTGTGCGGCCTTCAAATCGGCATCTAGTTTTTCCGTTTTTTTTTTGAGACGTTGGTTCTGCTGTTTTAAAGATTCTTTCGATTTTCTCGTTTCAATTAATTTCCGATAAGTTAGCGAATACGAAATTTGTGAAAAAACAGGATTTCGCAAGTTTTCCATACTAACATCGCCAGGATACCGAATGAGCAGTGGCTTGGGAATAGCTGGTTTCATTTTATCGCTTGCTTCTCCGGGTATGCATAAACTAGGCTCGGAGATGTCGTGTAAACTAAAATAAACAAATTAAAATGTAGCGAATTCAGATGGCATTACTTATTGTAGTACACACGCATTTTTTTCCTGTTGGTTATCCGCAACATCTGTAATTGAATGATGTTCTTCGAAGAAAGATGAATCTATTCTCGGTGCATCATTTGATCGTAAAGCTCTAACAGGGTATTTGTTTGATGTGGAATCGGTATGTTGGTGATTTGTGACATCAGCCAACGCAGTACAAAACTGAGTGGGCTTGTTCAATATATCCGGATGATTTTCGGAACAAGCAGCGACTTTTCCGTTACCCTTATGTTTGCTGAAATGAATATAATTACATTGTGACAAAAACAGCTAATTGTTTGTGAAATACATACCCCGTATCTACCGGAATCTTGTACATACGAGGAATAGCAGCTGAACGAAGACATTTTCCTCTCCCCGTAAGCAAAAAGTCACTGTTGCGGAAATGCAGCGAGCATATCGTTGATTTCGGGGCGAAAGAATGCATGTTCACTCCGTCTGTTCGCAAAGCCGATAGCCATGTTGCGCTTCGTGTATCCTCTACTGGAATTCTAATAAAAATAAAGTTAGATCACGTTTAATTAAAGCGGAGCAAACTTACCTGTGAAATGACACTCCCGGTCCGGGTTTCCGCTCACTAACTCGACAATTAGGTACGCAGCAAATTCTCACCATGATTGAAATTTTTCTTCATTCACTCGTAGCGAAATATTCGTAAACACAAAGCATTTGACATATATTACCCCGGCGAAGCAAAAATATACGTAACCTATATTTTTTCAGAGTTGCCAGCGCTATGCTCCCTCTAGTAGTTATAATCTCTTTTGTTCTAAAATGCGTTATTTACAGCCGCGTGACAACTGTTTGTTTCCTGAAGTTGCCACCAAATGCCAGTAGCGCTAGGTACGTTTCAAATGTTCAAGGTCTGTTCATATCAACTGTACAATATTGAATAAAAGTTGAATTCAAAACAAGTATTTATTAACAATATATGAAAAATGATGCTTTCTCTAGCATCGCTTCTTCTCCACAAAATCCGAACGCTTTTATCACCTGAGTACCCGGTAAGCACATCAAAATGAAGTTTGTATTCATTCGATAAGTTTCAGGTCGAGTTAACAACATTGGTTCGTAGCGATGTGACCGTTGTTTAAAGCGCGTTCGCTGCCATTTTTGGCAGCTAGCCGAGCCAGGAAACCAGCTTCTGTTGGCTTCATTCATTTTTAAAGAAATGTCAAAACATTTACCCTCTTGTTTATTTATGAACATTTCAGTTTTGCGGTTAACCGGGTACCCAGTAGGACATTCCAAGAAATCACTCATTTTTGAATTCTCCAAGTTCCCATACGCATATATCTCTATTATTCTTCAATAAATTTTCATAAATCGTATCTGGTTTAACGTGGAAAATTCTTAGGAACAAAATAAAAATAGATTAGTTACCGGTAAAATTCAGAAACATCAATTTACATGACATTAACTTTACATACCACATTTTTTCATTAAATGTTCTAATTCCCCAACTTCCTGTATTTTCTCAGAAATGAAACTTTTCCATGTGATTTATTTTTAAATGGAGCTTATATGTGCAATTCATCGTTAAAAATCTGGAATAGAGACTAAATGTCAAAAAATATGATGTTTCTGAATTTTACCGTTGACGATTCTATTTTTATTTTGTTCCTAATAAGGTACATTTTAACAAAATTGATGGAAGAATATAATATAATAGAGATATACGGATGAAAAAATATGAATGACGAAAGGCTCTATAACCCCAACTTCTCGTATTCGGACAAAGGTCGCAAAGGTACCGTTTGATTTCTGAGATTTTTTCACATTAGAACAACTGCATGTATGATTTGCAGCTCGGAGCGGAATTTTTTTTGAAAATAGGGAATTTTGGAGACAATATAACCCAGTACCCCAAATTCATCTTATTTTTTAAGAAACAAAAATATCGCCATTCAAATACTAAGATTATTTCCTTTAAGAACAGGTATGAATTGTAATTGTATATTGTAATTTTCTGAGTACAGTTCCAATTTCAAATATATCAAGTAAAGTGGGCGGGGGTCTAAAATTGTCCAAATAATGTGAAATTTGGCATCTGAGCTTACTTGTATATTTGTCACAATAAGGGGGGTTTGAGAATTAAAAAAAATTGCGATGTCCTAGTACCCAGTTGGCCTAATAAGAGGAAAGGGGAAAACAATCCAGAAGCTCTTTCTCGCTTACAGTATCATTAATTTTATTCCTCCAAAAACCATGTTTAGTGGCCTCTTAGAGGCATCAATTTCAAGCCTGGGAAAGGACATTAGAGTTTTATGGATTACATTTTGAAAAGATTCCCGGGTTCCCTGTCGGAGACATAACGTTTAATAGGGGAGATAGATGAACTACGGGGGTAGGTGAACCACTAAGTATACTACGCCATATCCTGATGATTTTTACGCCCATATTATTTTTCTTGTTGGTTCTTTCGGTAACCTCAAACGTTTGTGACGTCAAACGTTTGTTGACGCTTTCAGGTGCTATGAATATTTTTCATTTCGGATGTCATACCACAACATACAAATTTAATGATATTTCGTACTTTCAAAACAAAACACAAAAGGATAAACGATAGTTTTTCATATGAGACTACGTGTTTTTATATTTGTTGGAAGAATGGTTCAACTTTTTTTCTGGAGTGGTTTGGGCATTGCTTGCTCTTTCAAATTCATGTACAGAGAATACTGCATCTTTAAAAAGGTCAAAGAATTATTGCAAGTAACAAAAAAGTGGTTCATTTATCCCCACTTCCCATAACGATCATGAAATTGATAATATGGTTTAACTTAGGTGAAATGGTCGGTGTTAAGTCAGACCGGACTAAGTCGCAAAACATCAAAAAATGAGATAATTATAGCATTGGATAAAGAATTTCGTCAGCTACATTCGACACTTGCCAGATTTGAAATATGGAACAATAAACAAGAATTATGGCAAAAAATAATTTCCAGTCATAATGTAAAGGATGCTGCGATTCAAACTTTAAACTCGTTTTTCTCGAAATCAATATTTTGTCACTTAGTCCGGTCTGACTTAACACCGAACAAATGTTAACTCGAATAACACTAAATATTCCTGGTATAGTTTATATAAATTATGCAAGTTCCTAAGAAATAAATGTTTTTGTTCAACCATTCCAGTTGAGACTGTCTGACCTAACACAGCCGTAAACGTGTATCTCGCATAAAATAATGAACTGTTATTTTGAAACGCAACCCAACTGTCCAAACAAAGACAAAGTTTGGAAACGCACTGCCTGGTACTGGTACGATGTATGTCGTTGTCACGTAATAATAATTTTCCAGTGATGACACCCATTAGGCGCACTGTTTGAACAGAGCGGTGTTGGATCCCGCAGTAGCACGTAATCAGTTTTTTTTAAAATTTGAATAGATTTTGCAGGAATTCCATCCGGATCTAGCTGATAATATTTCAGTATATTGATTGGTTCGCAGTTATGTTGGACAACGTAATAAGTAGTTGAACGTGCATTGTCCTCATTTTAAGCGAAATAGTAGATGAACTCGAGAATCTAGTTCAAACAGAGAAGATGAAAAGTAAACATGGTTACCGAGAAGACAATATTTTGTGTAGTTTCAACTGCTGCCAGTTGTACTTGTGCTATTTAGAATCATTAACTATGGTTATAAGAGAAAACAGCTGGCGTGGCATTCACATAGATTCATTGGACATCTATATAACCGACTTGAGTCAAAGCTGTCGTACAGCTGATTCTGTCTCAAAAGGCAAAAGATGCTGCATAGATGAAGTTTCTATATCGTACGAGTACAGCAGAGGAAGTGTTTAGGAAAATGTCAAGCGGAAAATTAATGCAAACGCATCACTTTGGTGTGTGTGTGCGCTCATCGGGCCTTTCGACCGATCAATGTTACACCTTTGTATAAGGCGATACTTTTCTCTTTATAGACCCATTTGTTTGATAAGACTACACGTTTGTATAAATTTAAAATATCACTCGTTCTTACTTTCATTCAGTAGTCAGCCACAATATGGATAGTATCGGTAAAGTCGTGCCTCGTGCCTAAAAATTAAACGGTTTTAATGTTCTCGGTGCCGTTTCGCAGTTCAGTAACTAGTGCGTTGTCAATACCGCGTGGTTCCGGGGCACGTGATCCCACTGTGAAGAGTGACATCAATCGACACAATGGTTTACGCCAACGAACGAAATAGGAAGTATCCGAGTTACTTAAGCCCAACGTACAGAAACTTGGCACAACTGTGGCCTTCGTGTAGAAAAAGTTTGTTCGTTTGGCTCGAGTTATACGGATTCTTTGTATCAACGTGTGTGAATCGTGATCATCGAACGTTCGCCATGTGCTACCGCAGCGAATGTTCTCCACGTCAGCGCATCTGTGGGTGGACGGAGCGCGATTTGCTGTGCCACGAGGTCGGAGTCTATGGTTGTGTGATTGCTACAATAATCTGGTCTTGTTGTGCGTAGACTATTTGATTATACTAACAATTTACTACGAAACGATAAGTGCACGATTGTTCTCCAAAATCAAACACTTCTTTTGCCATTAATCCTGTACTGAATAGACACCCACTGCGGTTGTATAGATGCAAAAGATCGCAGCATGGTCTGGTTTATTTGAGAACATAGATTTTCCGTTACATTTACTTATTTAAAAGAACTTTCAATCAGTACTCAATAAGTGAAATACCCTGAAGTGTGTGATAAGCAATTATTGATTCTATATAAATCAGAAAATAACGTTCCATTAACCCTTAATAAGGCAAGCTAAGATCGTGTAACGTTAAGGCCTGGTGAAGTTTGAACACTTTTTATCGAAAAACCTGTGTCAAAATTTGAATAATTACAAATACATACATTACAAATTATCATCGCACTCAATTGTTCATAACCACTGCATTCAAGTTTGCACGGAAGGTCCGTATACTGATTACAGGAAGTTTGCTGACCGGTTGTAGCGCCGGCTAGCGGCAAGTTTCTATTAGCTTATGTCATTTTAAAACGACAGTTTAATTGTTTTTTTGCGAAAAGTCGATACTTACAAATGTAAACAGAGTATGTTCTGTACATGCAAATGCCGGCCTCGAAATGCAACAAACTGACCTATAAATTTGTTTTTTTTTAAGTTTCGTCCTCTATGCTCGATGCAAACTATCAGGGCGATACATTTTGCTACCAGTTTAGGGGCGGAACTGTTTTTTTTAAAATATTTTTGAAGTTTATCAATGAACGCTATTGAAAGAACCCGGACAAAATCGATGGCGTATTGTAAAAAAAATGTAAGTGGGATATGTCAATGCACAGTGGTCCATATCCAGAATGTAGAATGACAAAACCATTTGTGACTAAACTACTGGTTCTCAGGGTCGGCGTTACACTTTTAGCCCGAGTGGGTAGTAATTTAAGCATAAAGTGGGGGTCGCCTTTGTATAAGCTTACTAAAAAACTTTTGCTTTCCAGCATCCTCTAGAATGTTGGAACTTATGATGAACTGTAAAGAAATGGAAGCTATCGGAAATTTGCTTTCACATAAGTCTCGTCAATCATAACAAGGCCCTACGGTTTCATCAACAATTTAGTGTAGAGTTACCACGCACGTGATTTCCTCACAGTATTCTCTCGTTTATCGCCATTCGGTGCCTTTTGAATAATGTATGTGTGTAGTCCTGCACATTTGTGTCTTATTCAAAAGATTTGGTTAAAGGCAGTTTTTGCCTCACATTACTCACTGAACTATTGGGATTCCTCCTGAAAGCTTAGACGACCCGTTTGAGACCCTTCTCACTGTACGAAGATCCATTTTGACCACTTTTCCTCCGTATCGACGGTAAAACGTTCGTTATACCGTTTCAAAGCAAAACTTACTGTAAATTGTACCATTCCCGTCTTCTTGCTGTGAAAATCTGTGTAAGGGAAACCATAAAAGTTTGGCTCAAAACAATAAGTCGCAACTTTTTTTTAGTTTTAGCACGAGGTCAAACATTGAAAAAATTGAGGAATCTGTTCTATTCTGCGCATTATAACAGAAAACTGGGGGAATCTGCGCTGTTTTAACAATCTGAGCAGCACTTTGAAAATCTTAGATTGATTTGTGCACCTGGCATCCCTGGTTCCCAGGTACATGCGCAAAAAATGCTTACACCGCTGATGATCTTCTGACTCATTTTCGCCATGGGTGCAAAATTTTTGGCGAAACTTACACAATGTAAACAATATGAATTAAACTAAACTCACTTAATATTTAAATAGATAATCTGTAATAAAAAGAGTCACAACAATTTGAAAGTCATGCAATTTGATTCCGTACACCCTTTAGTAACTGTCAACATGCTTTATCGTTGCAAGCTTATTCCGAAAAAATGCACTGGTAGAAAAATTAACTTCCTTACTGGAAAATGAGTAGGAGGGTTTAAAGAAGAAAATACATTTTTGTTGTTGTATAAAAAAGATTTAAAAAAATGGAAGCACTCCCTTAAGAGAACTTGAGGTGCTAACCGATTTAGATACGTAATCAAGTTTCATGAAACACTATTGAATACACGAAAAAATCGAAATCCAGTGTACGCTCTTTAACGCCTTTTCGGACCACTAACGTCGTTGTTTGAGTCGTAAACGTGACTGCTTCTCACCCCAGTGAGTTCGGGTTCTATCCCAGGTCGTTACAATTTTCTGAGGTGAAAAATCTCTGCTCACGTCAGCCGTTGATCTCGGTCTTTGCTGTCGGTGGGCCGATTTTTGGGTACAGATGGTGGAGTCACTTCTTTGGCGTCAGTGATAGTGCGAGTGGATACTAGACAACTAACCACAGATAAAATGTCGAGTTTAATTTACTTTGTACAAAATATATTTAAACGGATCGCTTACAAAACAGGGAATTATGAGATCGCTGTCTGATCCTCTGACCTGTCAAACCAAGGCAACTAAACGATAATTCAAAATTAAATTAAACACGCGTGTACTGAAGTAGGACATTTCAAACAAAACTCAAAATTATTCTGAAGCCACATGCAAGAGTAGGTCTAATCGGCTTTTTATCCAATCCATTTCACTCGCTTTAAGCGCCGTGCTCTTTCATTCCTATTTCCGATTCCTTCATTTCTGTTTATGTTCTATGCTCGCTCAAGAATGGCTTTCCTTAGCTAAGATTCCCCTCACGCTGAAATGGATGTTGAAATAAAATCGATCCTCGGCTTGAAATCATATATATAGTCCTCATTCGCGTCCTTTGTATTTTTCTTCTGCGTCAAAGAAATTAATGAAAAGAGCGGTAACACAACGAAATTTGGCTGTGACCGCCCTGTATGCGGTGATTTGGAATGAGAATCTTAGAAAATCAAGTAAAAATAAGTTCGTAAAATTAAACTTTTGTACGTCCTATACCGAATGCATTTCACAAGGATCGTTCTCTATTTTTAGAGAACCGAACTTACAACAGTGTTATTCTGAACATGAACGTGAGCAGTACAATGTCTTTGATGTAAAGAAACTAATCTTTTTCTGCTAGTCTCGTTTTGCTTCTCAATGAATATTTCACTTCGCTTACAAAAGGCCGAATCTTATATCACTTGAAAACAAATGATATTGTATTGGCCCCTTGCAATCCATTTGCGATGATATTCTGAGCGTGGGGTCCGCCAGAGTCCGGGGCTTATGGCCCTAAAAGTCTATTCGCAAAGACGGTACTTCTTTGGATGGAGTAATCTTCTCTCATAGCGACAAAGTAAACAGTAGTGAATGATACGACGAGCTTAGAGTTTGACATTGAGCTAATTTCACCCAATTTCTAGTCTAGTCTAGTCTAGTCTACACATACACAGCCAATACATGTAGGGATCCTGGAAAATTGCAGGCGTTCGTCCACAATTTTTCTTGTCATTATTAACGTTTCCCGATCAGAAATATTTCAAAACTATATCTCGCATTGTTACTTGTTATAAATTTCTGTTATTTTAACTACTAACGAGACCTAATTTATAACACGATATGTTACAAAAATTGCGTTCTGTTATAATCTTGTTATTTCTTTCTGATCGGGTTGTGGCACATATGGAATATGACACAAGCATTAAAGCGGCCAGGCCAACTGTGCAGCGTACAAAATGAAGATGATTCAAAATTATACGGCAATCAAACTATTCATTTAATGAATAATTTAATCAACGAATCATTTTGAACCTTGAATAATGAAGAAATGTGGACAACCGTACACAACCGTTTCAATTTGATAGGGGTTTGATAAATCGTTGAGAGTGACTTGGCTAAGAGGGTTAATGTCACTCCTTTGGTTCCGGGTTCCTGGGATGGGGCAGAGGTTATTAGCCCTGTCCTGGCTAATGAGCCAAGGTTATAGCGCCTTTACTCGCTCTCTGAAATAATGATAGAGAAAATTGGCCAAAACGGTTAGTTAATGCTAAACATAAAGACAAAAGGCAAAAACTATTATTCATTTGGTGTTCCTTAATATTATCTATAACTTGTTATTTGACACTTTATCCCTATTGCTTTTCATTTGGCTGCAATTTAATAGTTAACACAGCATGACCTCATCACAAATGTTGTGGATTCGAAATCGTTGTTTTTGCATATGGAACGAGGTGATCAAAATGAATTTGCTTCGAATAAAGCCAAAGAAAGAATTGTAGAACTTGCTGAGATGCATTAATTACATGACAATAATGGTCCTGTTTATTATTTACTATTTTAAAAAATAACGAAAATGCTAATAATAACACTAACTTTAAACTAATTAACTTCTTAAAGAATGCTAAATTCACATAGCTGAAAGGTATTAATACCTTTTTCTATACAAAATTTTCCTGGCTTTCGAATAAAAATAAGAAAAGGTACAATAAGTGCCATACTTTTTCAATAAGAGCTGGTATAAGTGAATATGAGATAAAAATATCCAAGTTCAATAACCCAAACACATGAAAACAAGAAAAGATAAGTGTAACATGTCAAAGAACAAATTATGCAACTCTTCAAGACTAAAAATTTGAATTATTAAAATGGTGATGTTAACTATTCAGATTTTCGCGAAATGAGCGAAAAATCGCTCAAAATTGTTAAATTTTAAATAAATTACTGTGAAAAGGTTACTTAACCTCATTAGCTGAAATATTTGAGGACATTTTTCAATGGAAAATTTTCTCGTCTATCCAATGGTTCTAAAAGATTTGAAATACAAAGTATACCTCTTGAGTCAGAGCCATTTTAAGACAATTAAGTTTTTAACACAAAAATTCAATAACCTAGCAATGGTTGAGATTTGAAGGCATGTGTAGAATGAAAATTCTTTCGAATTTTCTTCAAATATGACAGAGAATCATCCCTCTAGAGGGTCCCAACCATGAACCAAACACCCTGTATGTTATTAAATACTGCGCTATGCTGGAACAAGGAAACAACCAAAATGACCAAAATGAAATCCATCAGTTTCACATTTCTCCGATACTTCGAAGTATTCTTCCTTCTTACGCCACTGCGAAAACTCATAAGACTACTACAGAACACGATCCCATTATAGACTTTACGAAGATTACATAAAATTACATAAGAACATCATTTTCACTAAGAATAATTGGAAATATCTCACCAGATGATATCCACGACAATCTGTCTGTGCACGAACGGAGCTCCAGAAGCTCAATTTTTAGTCTGCCTTAGCTCCACAATAGCACACCCTAGTCGCCCAAAGCTACACCACTTGCTTTGTTGTATCTGGACACCCGTCCAGATACAACAAAGCATTGCGATTTCAATTATCGATGGCTGCGTCTGAATTTCTTCGAGCACAAATGTAGTAAAGCTTACAACGAAGAAATCCATTGTGCTGTTTATCACAATTCACTTCACTGTCAAAGTACACTTTTCAGGGATATGGCCACATTTTCTTTTATTTCATGAGTAGAATTTTTATTTGGAACAAAATTGACGGCAGCGAAAAAAATTCCCTGAGCTAATTTCACCCAATTTCAACAGAAAAATACAGTTATAGCTATTTCAAAGTGATGCAATTTAATTCCGTACACCCTTTATGTGAGCGAGATACATGCGTGACAGTTCTCAAATATATAGGTTGGTTTAAAATTTTGAGTGGGTAATTACACCTTAGGATATTGATTGATCCACAATGACCGATTGAAGCATCTTTTGAGATAGGTGACATTAGGATGACACTAATCTTTTGCATGATCTGGAAATTATGTTTAAAATAAGATGAGACAGAGTAATAGAGTGTTCTACAAAATTGTAGTACAACCTTTTTTGAGCAACAGGAAATGTTTTCAGCAGTGCGGTCACGTAAGAATTTGCGTCGATTCTAACTTATCCTCGCCGACGTTTCGATCCGTAGTTGGGATCTTCTAATTTATTGCGGAAAGTAACTGTTGTATTACATGTATTACACAAATAATCATAAAAACATAATGTTCGCGAAGTGCTACTCACTCGACAATATTCGACAATGTCACGGTTCATTTTGCATACGAGAAACTGTCAGGTCTGAGAGGGTTAATATCGGGTGTTTTCACTGTGGGACATATCATAGTTTGGGGGATCGTATAGTATGGATTTTGGTAGCAATGAGACAGTATAACTTACGGAGTTTACTCATCGAGTTTGTCGATCTAAATTTGATTTAAAATCGCTCCAATTGAATAAAATAATTCTCTGAGAACTCGCACTTGGTCAATATAAGCAGTGGTAATGGTTTGAATCTATTTTGGGTGGGTATTTGTGGTGTCTACTTGTTTGTTATGTATCATACACCCGTAAATACTCAGTTCCCATATCAAGGATGATTTGTGTAAGACTGTCTTGATATCCTTGCTTCAACAAAAATACAGAACTGTAACATGACTGATTCTAGTTGTAACGTGACAGATAATTGTAATCCATAACCCATAAAATCGAAAAAAAAGTTTTTTTTCGGAAAATCTATATTTTAACCTCTTCTTTGATTTCTAAGCTTCAACCTAAAACTAAGTAAAACCAATTGTGGTGTTCCGAATTCAAAAAGAAGAATTCAATTTCACCTGCTCCATTTTGAGATATCACCAATTGAAATGGTTGTGTTTTTTTACTAAAATGCTCATATCTTTTGAGTTATCTCAAATCTGCGTTCACAAATAATATTTGTCTTGTTAAGCTCTAAAAGTCAAATAAATAAATAAATAAATAAATAAATAAATAAATAAATAAATAAATAAATAAATAAATAAATAAATAAATAAATAAATAAATAAATAAATAAATAAATAAATAAATAAATAAATAAATAAATAAATAAATAAATAAATAAATAAATAAATAAATAAATAAATAAATAAATGAATGAAGAAAATAATCTGATCTTATCATTTTTATTTATTTATTTATTTTCGTCAAGCATATGTAGACTACTGTATCGATTTTGTTGGCTATTTTCGGCAAATTTGAGACTAAGAGAAACGAAAGCAATGAAATTGAAAGACGGATAGGTATTCTAGAGCGAATCAGTTATAAACTTAGAACGGAAAACTAGAGCTAGGCAGGCTCATATGGGCATGATCGAAAGGAAATGTGAAGACCGGCGTCGGCGGTAAAACATGATGATGAGTTACTATGCGGTAGACTTGGGTGAAACGCCCAACTCCTACTCTGCAGAAGGCAAAGAATTCTTCACATTTCCTTTCGATCATGCCCACATGAGCCTGCCTAGCTCTAGTTTTCCGTTCTAAGTTTATAACTGATTCGCTCTAGGATACCTATCCGTCTTTCAATTTCATTGCTTTCGTTTCTCTTAGTCTCAAATTTGCCGAAAATAGCCAACAAAATCGATACAGTAGAACCTTGCGGCAATTAAAACATAGTAACATATGTAGACTACATAGAACAGTTTTACAATATTTACTTATATACTATACATTATTTCTACGGTTTAGTTCAGATTTAATTTGTTTTCTCGACATGGAAAGGTCAATTATTACACAATTTTCATTATAATGACGCATCATTCTATTGATGGGGCTATTTTTGACATAGTTTGTCTTAAAAGATTGTTTTTGGAATAAATTACGAGTTCTTAGTTGTCGGCTAGGTACATAAAATTTTATTTGCGAAAGTAATGATGCGGATTGTACACGTTGAGAAATAATGGCGTTGATAAAACAAAGCATGGCGAATTCGCGGCGTTCTTTGAGTGTTTGTATATTAATGAGCATGCAACGTGCTTTATACGATGGAAGAGGAAATGTCGTCCAGTTTAGCTTACGAAGTACGTACAAAATAAATTGTTTTTGGACTGATTCGATGCGTTCTTCGAACAGGACAGTGTATGGGTTCCATACAATGCTGCAATATTCCAAAATTGGCCTGACATATGTATTGTATAATGATTTTATTGTGTAAGGGTCTTCAAAATTGTAGGTGAAACGTTTAATAAAGCCCAGCATACTATTTACTTTATTTATTATTTATTATAATGTTCCACAAATGTGAGCTTGGAGTCTAAGATTACGCCTAAATCTCGTACAATTTTGCATTTTTCTACATGCTGGTTGCCTAAGTGTATGTCTATGGGCACATTTGAAATTTTTCTGCTGAAGGTTATTAAGTTGCATTTCTTTACGTTAAGTTGGAGTAGACTTTTGCTACACCACGTGTAGAATAGATTGATTTCGTTTTGGAATATTTCAGTGTCTTTGACATTTCTTACTTCCATGAAAAGTTTCATGTCATCTGCATATATAAGCACTTTTAGATATTTGAGTATAAAGGTAATGTCATTTACGCACAAAATAAAAAGAAGAGGACCTAAGTGGGAACTCTGGGGTACGCCAGAGGTCATAGAAATTGGTTCCGAGAGTATATTCTGAAAGCGAACTGTTTGTTCACGTTTCGTTAAATATGATTCGAGCCATTTCAATAGTTTATTTTCCATGCCATATTTTTGCAGCTTGAAGAGTAATAAATGTATGTCAATACGGTCGAATGCTATACTAAAGTCTGTGTAAAGTGTTTCCACATGGTTGCTATTGTCCATTGCATTTACAGTAAATGTTACAAATTCTAAAAGGTTTGATGTTGTTGAGCGGCCTTTATAAAAGCCATGCTGCTCGTTTGTGATTTGATTTTTGATTTGCTGAAATATTTTGTCATTTACTAGTTTTTTGAATAATTTTGGAATGCATGATATAATGGCAATCCCACGATGGTTTCGGATGTCCGATTTAGCGCCTGATTTAAAAATTGGCACTAAAAAGGATGATTTCCATATTTCTGGGAATGTTCCATTTTTCTGTGACATGTTGAAAATATGTAGTAATGGTAGAGTGAATTCTTCTGCTAGATTTTTTTCAAAATATTGGTGCTATTCCGTTCGGTCCTGGTCCTTTTGATGTTAATGGCTACGTCGAGTTGGTAGCAAATATCCAATTAGTTTTGCCGATTTGTAATGCTGTGTTCTTTCTTGTAAATTTTATGTGCCTTTTGTTTTCTATTTTTTAAATTTTTTAGATGTTGGTTGAACCACACTGGCTGTTGACCGCCATGAGCTCTTCTTCTTCTTTTTACTGGTACTGTTTCAGAGATTAAATTCGTTACAATTAAATAGAATTTATTCACTGTTTCGTTGAAATTTCCTTCTATACTCAATACAGTTTGCCAATTTATTCTACATAGTCTACGTTTGACTTCTTCGAAGTCAGTTTTATGGTATTCCGGCACTTCCTCATACTCCAAGTCGTTCGGGGAAGAGTTTGGATGAAAGAAAATTGAATATTCGATTGCTGTGTGATATACTTCATTTTTCCATAATGGAGTTAAAGATGCAGTAACACAGAAGTTTTCAGTGCAGTTCGTGAATAAGAGGTCTAAATATGAATTTTGTCTATTTTTTACATGGTTGATTTGGGGCAGGCCAAATTCAGATATTTTGTTTCATTTTCGCCTACGACTGGGAGTAAGACAGATTCGTTTTCAATGTCTACGATGAAGTTGGTGTTACGTTGATTAAGGTCGCCATAAATATGCAGTTTTACTTCAGGTTCCATGTTTGACATGATAGATTCTACAGTTTGAAAAAATAGTTCAAATGATTTTTTGTGAGCATTTTCAGGAAAGTACACAGAGGAGAATATGTGCACTTCTCCTAATATTACTGCTTTTGCCCATATATGTTCAAATTCTATATGTTTCATGGTTGCTATTTCTTCTGAAGGAAAGTCTGCGTTTAAGGCTATAATGACTCCTCCTCCAGACTTTTTCTTGCAAATTTCTTCGCTTCTTACGCTTTCATCTCAGCTACTTTCTGTTCCAAGAATTATATTAAAAGAAGATGAAATTACTTTTTGTTGGATCTCTTTCATTTTGGCTGGGCTTTTCAATCGATTAAAATTTTGGCAATAGACTAAAATTGCAGTCGAATTCTGTTGTGGATGCGAAGAAGTTTTTGGAATATTTAAATTACTTACAGTTATATTTTCTTCATTACACACCTTTTTAGCAAACTCGATATTTCCATTATTTTAAAAAGTTGGTTCGGAATAACACATTGCTATTGATGTTTCAAACTTTTGAAATGATGCACTTATTCATCAACTACTTCATTTCCAATATGAATATGCGTAAAACACGCTGATAAAAACGTTTATTTGTGCTATATGCGCCCTGTTGATAATGGAAGTAGTTATATTTTGTACTGTGAGCTGCTTATCGTTAAACATTCAACTTCCTACTTGTTAACTTTCTACGGTGAAACCAGTTTTGCGATGCATTGCCTGCAGTTTTTCATCAAAGAGGACCGGAACAATATGCAATTCGAATAAAGTAGCAAAGGGGTTTGATGGGATTGTTTTGCTTGCAGTTTGAAATGTTTGCCGTTTGACTTATTTTATTGATACCGAGAATTATGTTTATTTTAACCCAAATGCATATTATACAACTTTTCGATTCATGACCATGTTCTTACACGAACCGAAATGATCTCAAATCACCCGACAAAGTGAACCGGAAAATCGCCACATGTGCTACCCATTTTCCGCTGTGACCTCCCATTTTGCCGGGAAGGCAAAAGAAAGAAAAATGTCGTTTAATTTAACGACCGTCAAACTTTTCCTTTCCGCTGTGTGTGTGTAACACAACAAAGTTTTTCCATCCCCCCAAATTTTCCGCTCGGACAAGGAAAAAACTAACAAGCGAGAAGCAGTCATAGATAAACGTTGCAGAGAAAAAAACCATCCATAGTTTGGATAGCATATCAGACGAGAGAGAGAGAGAGAAAGGAAAAGGAAATTCGACAAGAAATTCCGAAACACTTCACCTATACGAGAACGTTTCCCTTTCTACCATAGTGCGGAATACCGCAAAAGAAACTGAGATACTATTTCGGACCAAGTTTTTGCTGCCTCATTGGAAGATAACGATGGGCTATTCTTTGGGGTTATCCTACTGGAGGAGGCAATGTTCATCACCCCTAACCACACCCCACACAAAAACGGGCTTGCTCTCACATATGCGATCTTTTTCCGTCATCATCATCATCATCATCGTTATGCGATCACATAAAAGTTGTACAATCACTAACAGACGGACACATGGTCACTTGAGCGATGAGACTTGGGTCATGCTGTGTGTGAGCTTTTGAAGAGTTCGTACAGAAGTAAAGGGCAGTGCGTTCAGGTGGATAAATCATTCCATGTTTATGTGGATCAGAAGATTCTCTTGAGAAACGATGGAAGAACAAACCATGGGAAATATTTTGGTGTGGTAAATGGGGAACTGCTTAGCATAACGAACTTCAGGGTGGTACAATAACAATAGATTGATGAAAATCGCACGATAAGACTGAGATTGAGATTCCATAGTAGAAGAAAAGGTATTTTTTTAAATCTGATTTCTTAAATGAAACCTCATATCAGATTCGAAATATTACATCACATATATTTATAACATTGTTCATGTAGACTATGTGGGTTCAGATAATTTGAAAACTACTGAACCATTTTGGTGTCGTTATTCTGCTTGAAAAGTGATTAATGTGTTGCTCTAAATTGACCCTTTTTAATTCCGCGGTATGTTATTTAAAAAAAACTAGTAAAACCACGTTACCTCATTTTCTAGTTTACTCTCCCTCCCCCGTTGGACACAAAATATCACAATTTGTCAAACCCTATCTAAGCCTAAAAATGTGACATAAGTTATGGATGGTTCTTTAATTATAACTCAAAACACAACGTTTGCAAACAGTTCTAAATGATTGACAAATTGATAGTAAAACGTACGAATCCTATTTCAGTTCTCTTTCTTTGCTCAACATCAGCAAGGTTCAAATCCTACTTGGCAGTTGATCATTCAGCTAGTTCAGTGATTGCCGGACACATTCCTGTGCTGTATGTATGCAGACTACCATTTGGATGCTCATGAACAAAAGTATCGCCGTGCTACAGAACAAGCTTTGTTTTCATCGACCGTATATATAGCAGCAAAATCATGCATTCTTCACAATCACTCTTCGGTTAGATACAGTTTGTCAGCATGAGGCAGGTTCTTGTTGTTTTGCTACTGATTTCAACGCTACATTCCGTTGCACCAACCAGTGTGCGGGATGAGCTGATCGATCTACAGAATCACGTCCCGATGGACCTCATTTCCCGGCTATTCATAGAGTATCTAGTTCAAGATGCAGAATTTCGGCGCACGATCCACTACGTTCGATCGCGCGAATTTTCCGCAACGTGGAACGATTTTCTGCTTACGCCTAAAGCCCAGAAATTGTTGTCGTTCCTGCTGGATGCCGAGCTGCCCGTAGATGAGGTTTTAAATCTGTTTGCTGATTTCGTTGGGGCGGAACGGCCAAGGAAGCCACTCAGCAAAAGATGTGCTGTTGATGGGTAAATGGGAACGATCCATAACTAATATGTTCTTTTCTCATCTTATAGTTATCAAGCTTAGGAGAGGTGGAGTGAATTCGTTCATCGATGCCGTTATCGAAGCGGTAACTTCAAGTGAAGTGAAACCAATCAATGAACAGAAAGAGAACACGAATCCGTTGTATAAAGAGATGACAGAAAAAGTGAATTCAATGGAGTATCAGCAACTGCTTGCAGAGACTTTTGTAAGTGCTGGATTAACTGTGAAGGTTTAGTTTTATGGATATATTGTCTTTAATCATTCCAGGAGGATCCAGAAGTTATGGCCATCCAGGATGAGCTGCGTGTTTTCGACATTGAGATACCCAGGCTTTTGGATTTGATGAAGGCTTTCTTTGGGTGGTCAGCATTTTTCTGAACATGGTTAAGGTTGAAGGTTTGGTTCGCCCAAAGGAAATCGTCTCATAAATACCACAGTTACAGAGGTCTAACATACATACATAGTGTTTGGAACCCACACAAATATAGTTCCAGGTTGGATAGTTGAGCAAAAATAACCCAAAGGATGTTTGTCCGTTATTATTATTTAATTTTATCGTATACAAAAATACAAAAATCGTTTAGCTATTGTATGTAATGAACCTTGAAAATAATGGCAACTTCATTTCTTTTCCATTTCTTATTAGCTCTAAATGTGAGAGGTATATTATCTTAAAGCTTGGCAACTCCAGCAAAAACTAATATGAAACTAAACTAGATGTGATGTTTCTGGCAATGATTGCTCAGGTTGTTATCGTTTTGGTCGTTTTAACGGTAAAAACCAAAATCAAGAAAATTAGTCCTGTGACATCTTTCTAACATCAACAGAAATCTGCTACCAGTGAGAGAAAAACTCATTGATGTGTTGAAATATTTTGTTGAAAGTCAAATAAGCATTCAGTTTAACCCTTTCATGCCAAACTTTTTTCTACTGCCTTTGAGGCTTCAAAACTACCTTTGCGTAAGATTATTGTAGACAAGAAACACGAAAAACCTATTTAGATCCAGTTATGTTTTACCCTCGGAGTGTTGGAAGTTGCTAAATTTTTACCTTCCGATGCTGAATATAATATTTCTAGAATATTTACAATGGTTCAATTGCTTGTAAAAGATAGTCTAAGATAGTGCAAATTGATTGGTTTTAACAGTTTTCACTAATCCTCCAAGACAACAAAATCAAAATTCATTTTTCATCGTCAACTGAAACTGGCAGCACTGCTCTAATGGATGCACAGCTAAATGAGATTAAAATTTGATATAATATTGATATCATATATTTTGACAAACAAGTGTTCTATTGCATATAATGGTATTAAAAACCATGTAACTTTAAGAATTTATATTGATAAACTGAATAAAACCCGATAAAAGATTATCTAAAAAAATTGGCTCGGAATAGGATTTTATTGCTTCAAAGAGCCGTTCTAAAGCTGTCTAAATACAATCCTGTCTCCAAGTAAATTTGTTTTTGTGATAAGTTAAATTCAAATATATGACGCTTCATAATCCAAACGATTAGCCCCGCATGTCCAATGTTGATCGTATCAGCGAATATTTAATCCATGATTGTCAATAAACTGCTACTGTGAACAATTTTGCGCCAAGGAAACTTGATTTGTTATTCCTTACATAAATAGATAAATAAATAAATAAATAAATAAATAAATAAATAAATGAATAAATAAATAAATAAATAAATAAATAAATAAATAAATAAATAAATAAATAAATAAATAAATAAATAAATAAATAAATAAATAAATAAATAAATAAATAAATAAATAAATAAATAAATAAATAAATAAATAAAGACCATGGGGGTAATTCAGATCTCCTTTATTTCTCAGAAAATCGTAATACTTTCTGGCTGTCGTACATATTTGTGAAACATTAATTTTGACAGATGAATCTCATTCTGCAAAATTTATTTTAAAAATAAAAAAATGGCGGACTAAATTGCCTCGTCCGAATTACCCCAACATTGTAAAAGGATGGAAAAACGTACAGTTTTGCAAATGCTCGCCTAGCGCTGCCATGGAGTGATGCAAATGATTTTTATGGCTCCAAAATGTAGTTGGGGTTTCAAACTAACAATTAGAACCTTTCACCGATAAATTCTTTCATATCTATCCACCTAAAGGAGCGTTTTGCTAGGTAGACCCGAACAGTTCCTCTAAATAAATAAATAAATAAATAAATAAATAAATAAATAAATAAATAAATAAATAAATAAATAAATAAATAAATAAATAAATAAATAAATAAATAAATAAATAAATAAATAAATAAATAAATAAATAAATGATTAAATAAATAAATAAATAAATAAATGATTAGATAAGTAAATAAATAAATAAAAATTAAATAAAAAGACAAATAAATATTCTTTGTTTAGTCTTTAGAGGTTTTAAGCTTGGGGTCATTCGACTCTATTTCGGGTTGGAAAAATCTCTTTAGGAAAATCTCTAATCCTATGTGCGGGGTTGGGAATCGAACCTAGGTAAGCTGCGTACAGGGCAAGCGCTTTACCAGCTTCACTATGCCCGCCATGAAATGAATAAATAAATAAATGAATAAATATATAAATAAAAAAATAAATAAATAAATAAATAAATAAATAAATAAATAAATAAATAAATAAATAAATAAATAAATAAATAAATAAATAAACAAATAAATAAACAAATAAATAAATAAATAAATAAATAAATAAATAAATAAATAAATAAATAAATGAGTTTCGCGTGAAATGCACACTAGTTTGGCATGTTTGGTAATTGACACAGCATAGGGTAAAGTGCCTATTTTCACCATACTAAGCAGGGTGCCTCACTAATTCATTAATTTTTCGGCCTACAATCAATGAAATGCGTAAAAATTGACATCAACAGCTTTGCTTCGTTGTTAAGAACCAGTTTGGTAACACAAATGCGCTGAAAACAGTAAAATTATCGTGTTTGAATGCAACGAAAACTCGAATCGAGTGCCCCTATTGTTGCGCTACCATTTGAATAAATGCGGTGAACAAAGATGGCAGACACTGCTCTAACCAACGACGTCAAATGGGTAGGGTGATAATAGAAACATGGCGCAAATGGGCTCATCACCCTATATATTGCAACGAAAATCAAACTTACAGCATTAATTCGGAAGAATTGAAAACATTTTTATTTTCCAGGCAATAAAACAATAATAGATAGAATAGTATAGATAATAGATAGAATAATAACAATAATAGATCTTATAGAGATATGAAAATTTAACTCAAACCGAGAAACCCCGAAAGCTCCGCAGCTTCTATTTCTATTTCTATTTCTCTTGCCTCTCTCTGTTCAACATTCGGTTTCTAGACATTCGGTCTTATGTCTATTTGATCTAATGTCTATTTGGTCTAATTATCCATTGTACAGTGATGGTGTTTGGGGATACTGTGTAAAATCTGAGCAGCCACAGTCTTCCTTTTAATCTTATCTAGCGCGGAAGCAAAAAATTGCTCCCCTCTAGCTATAAGTTAAGCAAACGATCAATTCTACCCTACCACTTTGTTGCGTATCCATTGTACAATTGCATTGTAAAACGACTGTGAAGTGAAAATGATTGAATCATATAGGAAGAAATATTACCCAGCCAGAATTAGTGGCAGTAGGCAGTAGAGAGGAGGCTGGAGAAAAATAAACATGGTAACATTTAGGTTTTTTTGTTTACTTTTATTGCTTGTGTTACGAAAATCTGAAGTCTTGGTAGACGGATCTTGGCTGCCTTGTGAATAAGTATCAATTCTGTAATAAAATTACATAACTATATCATATATCCGATATAAAAATAAAATATAATGTACGTACTGATTTCATGGACTTGTTGACTTTTCTAAGTTGCGGTGACTATAAAATCTTATAATATACGCATTGTAAATATATAAAACACTCAATACCTCTTCTCAGTTATAATAACGCAATGAGTCGTGTCAAACAAACAAAACAAAGTGAGCAATTTTCTCTCCAAGTTTAATCATATAGGTATCTATGTTCTTCACTTCTGTTTCTATCCGTTCTTTATAATTGTTAATGTGGGTTGGTGAAGTGCTTTTTCGTCATACCGATGTATATCATTTTGCAGTTATTACACGGAATTTTATCATAAAAAGGCAGGAATTAAATTTTTTAGTACTTTAATTACTTTCGTTTAACTCATTATTTCGATCTGTTTCCCCCGTTGGATGCCACCAAAAAGCCGTAATTAAGGTATTGGCACTTACGTCAAAAATAAAAAAAATGATGAATGAAACAGTTGACATTTTCTTGAGCGTTGAGGTGATTCAACCGTAACCCGTCAAAGTTTGTACCTTCTAAATCTTACTTGTTTTCTAAGATCTTTTCTCAACATTCACTCACAATATTTCTACTGACATGATCAGGTTTCGATAGCGTACAAGATCTAATGTGTTCCACTACAAGTTATTTCTAATCTAAATATTTCAAAATATTTTAACCAAAATCTCATGAAATTGTATTGGTAAAATTAAAGTTTGACTCAGCAAAGCCTATGAAATACTCACAATAAAAATTCCAACAAATGGAAAATAGTGAAAAACATATAATCAATTCAGATTTAAAACCGTAATACATAACTTTAACTGGATATCATACAATAAGTGAATATATAAACAACAACATGAAAGCCCACTTATTCGTTCTGCTATTTTTCGCATACTGATTGAATTGTTGCATTGCATAAAACAAAGCGGAGAAACTTTGCTTTCCATTGTGTCCTTTGAATACAATGGAATCTTATTTCTCAATGGAAAATGAAAATCTCTTTCCCGCAAACCACCTCCGGATTGACATTTATTGATACGCTCATTTTTCACTTTGGCAAATGATTGAATGTGCCTTCCCTCCGAAATAATACTGACAGGGCTGTCGGAAAATGGTCTCCCCTCTGGAGAATTGAGTTAACGCCTTTAGATTTTCGCTCTTCACTGCGGCCGATATTACCTCTCCGACAACAATCAAATCAGTTCCGCTTAAATTAGCCTCCCATCAGAATTCGCAGAGCGGCAGCCTGGTCGGGAGAAAAAACCCCCCGTAGTTTATCAAACACAAATGTGGGGAAATCCATTTCCTTCACCGTCAGAATCTCGCTTTCACTTGGAAGCTTATATCCTTGTTCTTTTCGGTTACCCCCTCAGCTCTACCCAATCATTGTACATTTTGTACGGTAAGAAGAGTAATTGACTCGGACGGAAAGTCATTTTGGCGTTGATTTTTTCTCCCAAGCTCAACAATCGTGGCTATGCTTTGCAACGAAGTGGAACGAATGTTCTGTCAGCCCACCCGAATCCAGAGTGACTTTTTCAAATAGGAAATTCCAACCAAAAAAAAACTTAAACAACCGACTCTTGCCCTTGCCCGGGCAGGGAAGAATAATGGCAAGTGAACCTCAAATGACACTTTTTCTGTACTAACTAGTCACTCCGCTAAGAGGATTTTAAATTATTGCTCACCGTTTGCCCAGTGCAAAGTTTTGGTTTTTTTTGTTTACTCGCACTGTTGTGTTTGGGAATATAATTCAAAATAGCATTCGTCTGAAGTGGGTAAGTACCGTTTTATTTTCGGGGACTAACAAATAAATTTGGCGAAGAAGGAAAAATTGCTTCAGCTGCACGCGGTCGGAAAATGGTTTTATGCAAACGGAAGTGTAGCCGAACAATGTGTACTGGAGCGCACTACACACTCACCCACCGGAGTGGTTTGTTGAGGGCGATACAGGGAACGTTCGATTTTTTTAACGTATGAGTCTTTGCTTGGAAGGATTTTTTTCAGAACCAGCATATCGGGAATCAGAACCATCATGTAAATACTGTTATTGAAAATCGGCTAGTTTCCATATTCAATAGTTAATCTTATTGTGTTCCCATAGCAATGCCGATACATAAATTGACTAATCACTGTGAAACGGGGTAGAGGCACTATCATTACTACCGCCACATTGGAGCAAAGGAAAACCACACCGGTTCTTTTGTGACCACTCGGAAGGAAAAATCGTGGACGGCAAATTTATTTAAAGCCATTTATTTATTTCCCATGGAGCCGATTTTGACCGGTAATGACTCCATTTAAAATCTGACTTTCTCCGCGTGTGCTGCTGTTTTGATATCACGACTCAACCCAAAAGAATTGTATACCTAACCAAATGCAGCAACGGGAAATTCGTTGTAACAACCGAGCAACGGAGTTTGAAAGCAAAAAAAAAGCACAGAAACGCAGAAAGACTAGTGAAATCAATCTTTACGGCATTGGTTTTTTTGCTGTCGGTTTGGTGAAAAAGCGTAGATACGAGCTGTGGCAGACCTTTTGACTCATGCAGTGGAGAGTATTAGGGAGAAGAAGCTTTCGTGAAAAACGGGAGCTGGAAGCATATCACATCGACAACAAACGTCGACTTGCCTTGTAGAACATCAATTTATATGCTAATTAGGTTCTTTTTGCCAGAGAAACACGTCGCGGAAGGTTATTTGATTTTTTGAGTATCTTTTCTCTATTTGATTAGCATTAATCTAAAGCACTTACGTGCTTGTAGTAAGAAATGTCGATTTAAGTAAAGACGTTTGACTTTATTGAATTTTTACTTTGTTTGTTGTTAAGAAAGCAATTCTTTATTCCATATAGGACAATATATTATGAACTGATTCGATACAGTCCTTGCGTAGTCAAAACAAATGTCTTGCTCGATTTTTTTGTAATCCCGCTAGCAAAGGAGGCCGTTAGACACTGTCTAGGGCTTCTTACAAACGGAGAAAAATCCAATCATAAATCCATGAACAATAGATCACGATTTCGTGAACTAAACGATTTACGAAAATCGTGACCAAGTTCCTGAGATTGCGAATAGTAAACCTCGTATTCATGAAACTATTTGTGTTTCCAAAAAACTAGCTCGCCCCGAATATATACAATGCATCACATTCGAATTACATAATTTGAGAATACACAGCCAACAGTCAAACGATGTTCATGATTTCAGAACTTTATTCGCGATTTTCGTGTTTCTTATCACGTTACCGTCCTATTTTATTCATGAGTTTACTATCGGATTTTTTTTGTCAGATTGGGTGGGATTTATGTTCATGATTCTATGATCTTGGTCGCGAATTTCATAATTTCTATTAGCTCTATTCTTCTCAGGATCTTATTCGAGATTTTTGGTAATTTAATCACGAGTAATGTGATTTATGTTCATGATTTCAGAAACTTTCCCATGATTTTCGTAATTTCTATTCACGTTGTCGTGATATTTTAGTCACGACTAGAGATTTGTGGTTATTTATGTTCATAATTTCACGATTTTTGACATTTTTGTCACGAGTTGTGTGTTTTATGTTCATGATTTCAGGATCTTCGTCACGATTTTTGTAATTACTGTTCACGTGATAGTGATATTTTATTCTAGAGCTTACTTTTGAATTTGACACGTGAAGTACATGTTCATGATATCAGCAGTTTTATTCTGTGAACTATATCACGAACATGATTTGTGGTGCTCAATGCAGTTTTCGTTTTCTGTCAAGACATCATATTGAACCTTATCAAATGAATAACGATGTTTGAGGTCAGAATAGTTTTCTTATATCGACCTCTTGTACCTACTACTCATCGCTAGCAGCTCGACATTTCATGGAAAAGTGCATGGGACAAAAAGATTTCACGACTATTACCCTACTATTTGTGAAAGAGTTGACTTGAAAATGTCTTTACCATATTGCATGAAATCAAAAATGATTAGGAATATATTCTAAATATTACAAACACACAAAATGAATCGTAAATCATGGACTAAGATTGTGAACTAGTTCACGAGTCCATGAACAATATTTCATGATTTTGTGAACTATTTGACGAGCACGAATGGTCAGACGTGACTATTGTTCTAGGAATCATGAACCAGTTCACGAATACATGAACAATATTTTATGATTTTGTGGACTATTTCATGATTATTTTGTTATTTATTTTACCGGCATGCACAGTCAGTCATGACTGTTATACTAGGAATCAAAAAATCAGTTCACGAATACATGAATAATATTTTATGATTTTGTTATCTATTTCACGATCATGAATGGTAAGTCGTGACTTTTATACTAGGTAGTTTCACGAATTCATGGATAATATTTTTTGCTTTTGTGAACTATTTCACGAGCACGGATATTAGATCGTGGCTAATATATTGTGAGTCATGAATTAGTTCACGAGGATTGAATGGATTCGTGAATAAAATTCCAAGTTTAGTGAAATAGTTCACGAAAAAATATCCAGAATGTTTTAATTTTGTGAAATAATGTTCCCAAATTTATGAATAACATCATGAGCCAACCTTTGGTTTTATGAATAATGTTCATAAAGTTGTGAACTAGTTCACGTACAGAAAATCGATGTGGTAAAAATTGGCGAAAACCGTGACTGAAATTCACAAAACAAAAACATATTTCCACTAATAAAAACGTTATGCGGGCGTTAATGGTGGAAAATTGAACCTAATTATAAAACACACGATTTTTGTTCATGATCCTGTTTTCGTAACGTAAAAACGTGATTGTTCCAGAATTCATGGCACTTTATTCACGACTTTAGGAACATTTTTTTCCGTGCGGTTATTCAAACTTACACTTGATTCTCGCAGGTGACGTCGTCTGGGTGTAACGATTTATCCAAACGTAATAGACGATAAAATCCGTACTGTCTTTACGCATGGGCTTACAGAGTCCAGGTCAGGGGGGTCGGGCTTTTAGCTGCGATGAGGATATGCGCATAAAATCATACCAGCTGTCTGTACTGGTCCGCCGAATTTCAAAAGAAAAGAGCGATTCAATCTTTATTTGCTTCGAATAATATTTCGGTGGGCATTCTGGGATGCGAAGCATGAAAAAGAATCATCCTGATTCTATATCATCTGAAGTGGATTCACCAACACTATATTGATTGATTTCAAAACCTTCTGTTAGCGGAGTGGAATGCGTATTGAAAACAAAATGAGGTTTTTCTGAAGCCACATTATATCCAATTTTAACAGATCAGTAACGTGCTACTGATTCTCAACGTTCAATATGTTAAGTATAACACTTTTGTAAGCCCAGTAGTTTTGATCTTTTTTGTGTAATACATTCGTTTAAAAGTTGAATTTTATTGGCATACTGTAACCTGGTTTCCGTAAATTGTCGTTATGTCAGCCCTATTATAATGCATGGCCAGACGGAACCGACAAACGAACTCTCGGCACATGCACTTCTGTTTTCAATTAGCTCAGTCCGCAGTAAAACGCATCCAACTGAGTGGTATTGATGTAGTTTATATCATCACTTCTAGTATATTACATTTCTTTGGCTTTGCATATAAAGGTTGTCCACGAAATTATTGCACTATGCACTTAGAATTCGTGGCCAAAAATTAAAAATTGTCCAAATTAAGAAAAAGATTAATTTTGTTATATGTAATATATAAAAAACAATCATACATGTCAATTAAGAACTTTGACACACTACTATCTGTAACTTCTCTCTAGCATTCTTCTACCTTAATCACATTTTTAGCAACAACTGATGTTTTTCAGTTGCTGCTACCTAATTTCCCAGTATCTTTAGATTTACTGAAGTTCCGAGCAGTTTGGCGTATTGCAGTTTTTGGGCACAAAATTTATCTTAATAAATATATAAAGCTTTAGAATTGACTTTGCATAAAAGCACGATGTCGAATCAGGCCAAAACAGGCCACACACGACGAACCACTTTGGTCAAGCAGAGGTAGTCGACGTTGATTATATGTGGTAAGTTTCCTACACTGATTCATAATACCGGTTGTGACATAAATCTGACTTCATTTGCCGCCACTGTAGATTGCTTGCCAGACCAATAAAGCCCTGCGCAATTTCAAATATTTTTTTTTTGGTATTTTTCAGCGATATTGAATTTATCTCTGATGGTAAATATCAGGTACTCTCGAAAGCAAGGTATTTAGCCATTTCCCCAAATTTACGGAATGTGAGCACTACATTTAAAACTGTACTCAAAAAGCACTATCCCGGTCCAATACATGTTAATCATCATCTGCGCTATGCACAACTGTTATTATTCAACTCGTTAGGCCAAGCAGAAGGTTTCGTTTTTCAAAGCAATCTAAAACACGTGGTTGAAAGGAAAAGCGTTGGAATTAAGATTCCCGTGTACATGGAACATGACAATATAGAGGGTATGATACATGACCTGACACCGCGTACCACCGTGAGTCAATAACAAAATACATATTGTAATACAAGGAAGATTTCATTACACCTAATATTTGGAGAAACTTCTTTCTGGGTAGGGGAATTGTGGGAAAAACCGATACTGTGGGTAAAACCGACACTCCACAACTTTTCCTAGAAATCAAATTTTTATTCATTTCGTAATGACACATTATTATTAGTACGTTTATGTAGAGCAAGAAAAATTGGATTTAAGTTAGTGCGCCGAATGTCATAAAAATAATGTCATAAAAATAAACAAATACGACAATAGCGTTCATACTCGTCTGGATGTTAAATATCGTTGGTAGATTTTAAGGTTTTAACCGAACAAAAGCTTTTCAAATCACCACATTTTTCAGTACCTATTTTTATTGGCCTTTCCTATGATCAACTAGGGGCATTGAAGACGAGTTTGAGAAATTCAATATTTTTAATTGCTTTTAAAAAAATGTGCGCCGTTGGGGTAAAACCGACACCCTATGGTTAGGGTAAAACCGACACGCTGCACAGTGGCGGGTCTTCAAACAAAAGTCGGACAAAACCTCAAATGTTACTTAATTTGGCTGAAAATCACAATTTAAGCAAATTTTGAGATACTGAACTCATTTTTGATGTCAAAAGTCGTAAAATATTAAATGCATTTTTCCATACAGTGTCATTGAACCTTTCTTATAACTATGATCCCGTTTTCATGATAGATTTTCCGTTACTGTTCACCAATGTCAGCAATATCATAAAAAATGAAGAACACTATTTTAAATCCATTGTATAACGTGTTGGTTTACTGTAGATTGTCTAACTATTTTACACAAAAAACCATGCGCCTCCATATCAGCAACAAAGCTTCAAAATCTCCTTAAACCTTTTTGCGCACCTAGGCACAGAACGAGACCATGATATTCGAAAAGTAGAGGTTATTTACCATAGAATGTATACTATGTGACCGTTCCGAAATGATTCCGAAATTTGTACAGAATACATTAGTGAAAAAAGTATTTTTGTTCTGACCACCTCAAACCTATTTAAACTAAAAAGTCATAGTTCCAAGCAAATTTACCAAATGTATTTTATTCACTAACCAAATTCTTTCGTTCCTCTACACAATGAAACTAGTAGTGCTAAAATCGGACCAAAATCAAAAGAGCAACATGAATTTGGAGTGAACAGAGCAATGGTGGTTTCGGAAATGAAAATCATTAAAAAGTCCGGACTTTGCTACGTTTAAACCCATGTTAAAAATCGTGTTCTTTTCCAATGATCATAAAATTTTGAATATACATCATTCAATACATGAGAAATTTAGGAAAAATATAAAACATTAATATTTCAAAAATAAATTTTTGAGGTTTTGGCCAGCCTACAGCCACTGTGCGCTGTTAAGATGGTTGTGTATACTTGCGATTCATTGCAAAATACTGGGGATCTTTGTGACACTTCAATTAGCCTATTAGAACACTATAGTATTAGCAGAAATCCACAGAAATACTTTTATTGTGTTTATTTCTTGTAAGTCTCTCTTAATCAAAAATTGGAATTTTTGCTTAGTTGATTCTATCGAAGCTTTTGCTATTTCTGCGAAAAGCTCATCAAACCGAATTTCTAGTGTTCTCTTGGTTTGTCATAGACGAACTTTATCACAATGAGACAATGATCTCATGTATACCACAATAGATCGTTGATGATCAGAGTCCGAAAAATCAAATCTGAAAAAGATAGTTTAACTAAGAAGTGCGTATGTTACTTATAAGTGAATGAATCCAATTAGTAGAACGTAGAACGCTTGAAAATCTTCTCTTACGAAATAAAATGACACTGAAGGTTGCAATGATGTGCGCAAGGATTATTTGGAAATAGCCATATCAATAAATAATCCTATAGCATAAAATACTCTTATTTATAGTACTACGCTTTCGAACTTTCTTTCCCTCACCACATGATGAAGCAATAAAAAGCACATATTTGCATCATACAAACTCACCCTTCATTAATCACGCATATATCTCATTTATAATAAAGATAAAGATTTTAATAAAGTGGAGAGAAAATAAATTAAAGGGGGTGTCGATCTTACCGCTATGGGGTGTCGGTTTTACCCGCAGTGCCTACAAAAAGTCATTTTGTTTTACAAGTTTTACAACTAATAATTTTTATGAAATAAATTTTTTGAAGCGCTGAAAAAATTAAGTCTTGTTAAGAATTTTCTGCAGAAGAATATTCTGCATATAAATTATAATTTTATTGGTTTTGTGGCAACTTAGAAAAACGAAACTATAGTTTACAGTGATGAGTCTGACAGGGTAGCTGGGGTACAACCTTTTTAAATTTCAATAACCGCTCTTATCATTTACTGAGAGTGAACCAAAATTTAACACAAAAAGTTAACTACTGTACTTCTCAATTTAAGATTCTTATGAGAGTGCCACTGATTTCGAATTACCCGTTATTAAAATATCTAAACTAAACTCTTCCCAAGTTATGTTTCAAAAAACGGTTAAGGTTGTACGGGCGTTGTCTTTTTTGTTTGATAATGTGATTTCTTTATCTAATAACATAATGATTGAAATTTGCCGATCGAATTCTCATTTAAGTGAGTTGAACATTTTTCTATTGTTTTGTAGAGTTATTTCAGTATACCAAATATGTTCATGCATTAGTATTTTCCCTAATTCCGTTTCCGACAAAAATATAGCAATCCTGGAAAACAAACAGTTTGAGTGATAGTTTCCTCAATTCACGTCACTGCTAAATTGATAACATAAACAGCCACAGAAAACAAAATCGGTGTGAAATTTTTCCAGCCAGACACATCGTTCCGCATTTCTTGTTTAAAAAAAAAACTCAGAAAAAGTTGAAAAAATAGAACATCGCGTGACGAAACACTACCGTAAGCATAGCATTGGCACATGACCGTTTCCAATCGATGATTGCTCATGCCATGGCAGACTGGGAGTAGGTGAGTTGAAGGCCAAGCAAAAATAAAATAGTGGCATTATTTGCACAACATAGATGTTTAAGTTACTCATGTGTGTTATTCGGACAGATATTCAATTGGATTTGACTTTGTTTGATTAGATTACAGTCGGTAGGCTAAATGGGATGGACATAAATATTGCAAATTGCTTCGAGGTGTTTTTTTCGAATCAACACGCATTTGTTAACCTCTGAAAATTGCACAAAGATAACTACATGTGTGAAATGCAAAGGACCAATGCAACCTAAAGATTAACCAGCCGTCGGTGTCACAGGTAGTGTACTCAAAATACTTGCACTGTGCTGCAGAAAAATAACCTCTCAAAAGGCATAATAGAAGCAAAGATCCAATGCTTAGATATGTTGTGATTGCTGAGGCTATCAGATTTGGGATTCTTCTTCAGGCCGAAAGAACACTAGTCCGAAAGGGCACTAGTCCGGAAGGGCACTAGTCTGAAACGACACCAGGCCGAAAGGGACACTAGGTAGAAAGGGACACTAGGCCGAAAGGGTCACTAAGCAGAAAGGGACATTAGGCCGAAAGGGACACAAGGCCGAAAGGGACATTAGGCCGAAAGGGACACTAGGCCGAAAAGGGGCACTAGGCCGAAAGGGACACTAGGCCGAAAGGGACACTAGGCCGAAAGGGACACTAGGCCGAAAGGGACACTAAGCCGACAGAAATACTAGGTCGAAAGATTCTCGTTTTAATTTGATATATCTAAAAAAAATCAAAAAATGTATTATTCTTACAGTTATGAGTAAAGTTGACGATAAAGAGATACTGCGATCCAACTCCGCTATCGTTGACTTCACATGTCATATTGTTCTATCTATGCGACAGAAACTTCGTCGGTTGGAATAGTTTTTGATAGTGAGCATGTGACCTATCTTCAGTACAAGCAATGCCGTATAATAATATAATACTCGTTATCATTAAACAGAAAGATTTTTTTTTTGCAGAACAACCTAGAATACCCCCGCACACCGTGAGCCAATTGCAGAAAGCATGTCGCAATTCGGAGAAGTGGAATTCCATGACAGCTGGTATTTGGAAAAACTTATCTCCGTGGATTAGAAAAGGGTGTTGTTGTGGTGAGGATGCGGGTAAGAAGACCTGTAATTTCCTACTTAACTGTACAATTCAAACATAACGGAACCAAAATTTAACGAACCACGGTATCCACCTGTGAGAGGCAGATTCCTACGTGCAAGTACTTAAGTAAGAGGACACACCACGGAAAACCTTGTGGGGAAGATGCTGAATCGCAATCGATTGCCAACTTATCTACGACCGATCAATTTGGGCACTTGAAGCACAAACGTGGCAACTGTTTAGAGTATAATGACAACTGAAACAGCAGTAATTAGTGCTTCAACATCAACACCCAGCAGATTCAGTGAGTAAGTTAACACCAATAACGGCAGGTTTACGTTCATGAGCTGTAAGTGCAATAGGTAAGGCAGAACATCTGATCGTGAGCACCAAGGCAGCATTAGCGATGATTACATTGACTTGAGCGACGATAGAAAAATAATTGACCCCCAAGTTGCAGTAGGCGAGAAGACCGAACCAAGTTCGTAAAAAAGTTTGAGTAAGAAGTTACATACAATTTTACATATTTTTAGCTAACTGTTGCTAATAAAAGTTGGGTATTTCTCGGAATGGGGTTTACGAGTTAATGACGGAAATCGATGTCTGAAGTCATTATGAATTTTCCAAGATGGAGACTTCGGGTTTAGATAGATCTCAACAATATGGGTATTTTTGGAATAGGGTTGACGAGTGCATGACGGGGATCGATGTCTTGAGCCATTTTGTAATCCAAGATGGCGACTTCCGGATTAGATAGATTTTCTAAAACATCAACAATATGGTTATTTTCGGCACGGGATTGACTAGTACATGACAAAAATCGATATCTGAAGTTAATGTTAAGCTTAAGATAGCGAATTCCGGTTTAAATTTCCATATTGTTAGGGTTATGGTGAATTTTTCTCAACCGGAAGCCGCCATCTTGGATTTCAAAATGGTTCCAATTGTCCATTTTCATCATCTACTTGTCAAGCCCGTTCCAATAATACCCATATTGTTAGGGTTGTCGTGAATATTGCTGAACCGGAAGTCGCCATCATGGATTTCAAAAAGGATCCATTTTCATCGTATACTTGTCAAGCCCAAAAATACCCATATTTGTTAGGGTTCTCGTGAATATTGCTCAACCAACCAACGAATTTTAATAAGAATGTGGAGCAAATTTTTTTTACGAACTAAATCCCAAATAATGAACACTTTTTTACGAACTAATTCAATTTACGAACTCCCGGTTTAATTCGTAAATGGAGGTTGCAGTGTAGCAAGATGCCACCATTGCTGCGATGACAGATACTAAACATTTAAATTGGTTTTTTAAACTCGTACTTAAAACTAAGAATGATACCAAAATGCGGCATTAGTCGAATTAGAGCTTACCACCGTAAGTGCCAAAGCTGTGACAAATAATCACGTACAATCGATTAGCAAAAAGCAAAATCTCTTTTATGATAAAATTATATGATTCTGTCTGTCTCAATCTTCGCGTAGAAATTTTCCGATTCACGTAGTGTTTGTTTTATAACATGACATCGAAAACCGGTTCTAGCTATCCTCCATACTAGCGCGAATTCTGCATGAAACCTAGAATACCCACGATTGTAGCAATCGAACAATGTGCAATTGAACCAGTTCGTCCTCAATTCTCAACCACTTTTGCTATTGACAATAGCATCATTTACAGCACAGGCGATGAAGGAATCAGCGGAAGCAGTTTTTCCTTCTCGTATCATTTTTCTTGCTAAGCACAGCGTCAAGTGCCTAACGATACTCATTTTTCTTTTCGTGCCATATGCTAGACACCACATGTGCAGGAGGTGAATGTGTGAATGGAGTATGTTTAACGGAGGGGATGGGGGGGGGGGGGGGGGGTCTTCTGTATCTATGTTCAATCTGTATACAGGCAGGGGGAGCATTCTGGGTGGTAACTTTTTCTACACGTCTGTGGAGTATGTATCGCAGAGGTTGTGCCCATTGAAAAGCCGCATAACGTGAGAAGAATCTTCAACCTGATGCACGGAATCTATAACGAGCTGAACGCGTGTTTCCCGAACGCATCACCGAGCATGGATCAATGACGAGATGGAAATGGGGGGGGGGCGAATTCAGATGGGTTCAAACATGTGAGGAACAATCGACGATTGCGAATGTTTCACGTAGCAGTTTTCGTCCTTATGATACTTGTGTAGATGTGATATTCGTGGCGGTGATTTGGATTTTTGTTCTTCGTCATTCCAAATCTTTTCAATACGGGAATGTTTACACCCCACGTTCCAATATATTTCTCGGTGATGGCAATCATCATCATCATCACCATTTTTCCTGGATGCTCACAGCAGTGATGTCACTTTTGTGCTCATAGCAGGATATTGATCTATTAAATAGCCATAAAAGAGGACAATTTAACGGATTTGATAGCAGTCTGGTTAATGCTGGATAGATCGGGACCATTAACGTAACGATGTTGACGGCATTATCGTAGAAATTGGTCTTTATTTGAGGTGTCCTGTGTGGGGTGAAAATTGAGCTGGATACTATAAAATTTACATTATATTTGAAATAATTAACTTTGAAGTTCATTACATAGTTGGAGCGAGTGGCGCGGACAGTGGGATACGCGATATCAGTGATATATGGCAAATTATAATTTGGCTTTACAAAATTGAGTTTTTATTCGTGTAGATTTTGAAATACATGTTAGCATTTAAAAGAATCAATTAAATTTTAACGAAATTTTTCTTTTACTAAAAGGAGTATTTGAGTGGATGTGTCTGTCTGCACATCTTGGTCCTAAGTCAGACAGATTGTGGGGAAGCCAAATGATCAAATATGCTTCGACAAACTTTCACTATCGTTCATACACGTAGGGGATAGCAGGAAGATGTAGACCTCTTCTGTATGCGTAGTTTTGCAAACTACCGACAAATGTCATAGCATTTCATATTACACTGGTGTATGAACACAACGTCCTTTAATTAAAGATCCGATTGTTGGCGACTTTGCGCAGATCGACTTCCACTTCATTCATTGCGAATCCCACAATTTGGTATATTTCTATAACTTTTTTTTTTTTTTTCATTTCGTTTATTTGATAGGCACAAATGCGTTAGCTTGGCGGTGCCGAATTCTTTTGTTTTTACATTTTGAATATCTTAAAACTAGGAGGTTACAATGTTGAAATATTTTTTTTATAAAAGAGAAAAAATTTACAGCTATCTTAAGACTAGAAAAAAAAAATTCTATATATAAGAGAGGGGGCAAAGGATTTTTTTTATGAAAAATTTTAAAACAAGGAATTCAATAGTAATAGTTTTTTAGGAAATATTTACAGTTATCTTAAAACTAACAATATAGTTTGGTACACAAAAGGGGGAACAAATATTTATGAAAAATTTCACAGATGTTTTAAAACTAGGGATACAATTCTATTTACAAGATGGGGGACAATAGTTTTAACAAAGAGTAGAATTTGCAACTATCTTAAAACTAGGAATACGGAATACAAATTTGATTTTTTATCTGATACTTATGCTTGGTCATTTCCAAAATCGTTGTAGAAGTAGTTGTATCAAGGACAGGGGAGAGAAGGCGTAGATGGTGACCGGTAGAGAAGAGCAAAACTTGCAACTTTCGGGCAAACGGGAGATCAGTGAAACAAATTTGCGCCTCAGTCTAGTAGGTCGGATTGGCGGATGGTATTCTTCGGACCCGCGGGGAATCCTTCAAAGGGAATCCTTCGGACCTCGAGTCGCTCTCGCTTCAGATTCCGTAGTGATAAGGGCGACGGCGGTTATATAGTGGCAGTCTGAAGCATATCGGTTCCACACGGCAAGAGGAAACTTCTAAAAACGAGAAATAAAAAGAGAGGGGCTAAATTGGGATATTTATCGTTTTTATGAAAGTATAAATAAGGGACATATAGGGGAAATCACGATTTGCCAGCATATCTCGAACTGGGACATTGGGTGGTTTACCTCGGGCCCGAAGGGAATCCTTTAACTGAGACCTGGCGTCCAAATACCCGGCGCATACCCAGACAACGTGCTCGATGTCATGATAGCCCTCGTCACAAGCGCACAGACTACTCTCCGCAAGCCCAATACGCCGCAAATGTGCATCTAAGGTGTAGTGGTTGGACATAAGTCGGGACATTACACGAATAAAATCCCGACCCACATCCATCCCCCTGAACCAAGGTTTCGTTGATACCTTTGGGATAATCGAATGTAGCCATCGTCCAAGTTCACCATTGCTCCACGAGGTTTGCCAACTGTTGAGTGTCCTCTGACGACAAATACTAAAAAATTCGTTGAAGCAGATTGGTCTTTCGTATATGTCACCATTTAATGCGCCCACCTTTGCTAATGAGTCGGCCTTTTCATTGCCCGGGATAGAACAATGAGAGGGGACCCAAACAAAGGTAATATGATAAGATTTTTCAGATAACGTACACAAGGACTCCTGTATCTTCCCCAGAAAATACGGGAATTGCTTTTTAGGCTTCACCGCACGAAGAGCCTCGATAGAGCTGAGGCTGTCCGAAATGATGAAGTAGTGATCTGTGGGCAGAGTGTCGATGATCCCAAGGGTGTACTGAATTGCAGCTAACTCTGCGACGTAAACTGAAGCAGGATCATTGAGCTTGAATGAAGCGGTGATAGTATTGTTGAAGATACCGAAGCCAGTGGACCCATCGAGATTTGATCCGTCAGTGTAGAACATTTTGTCACAGTCGACTTCTCGGAATTTATTATAAAATATATTGGGGATCACTTGAGGGCGTATATGGTCCGGGATTCCACGAATCTCTTCCTTCATGGATGTGTCGAAGAATACAGTAGAATCAGAAGTATCTAGGAAACGAACACGGTTGGGAGTATACGTAGAAGGATTAATGCTCTGTGCCATGTAGTCGAAGTACAAGGACATAAATCGGGTTTGAGAATTAAGCTTGACGAGCCTCTCGAAGTTTTCAATCACCAACGGGTTCAGAATGTCGCATCGGATGAGCAATCGATATGAGAGTTCCCAAAATCGATTTTTTAGCGGAAGAACGCCCGCCAGCACTTCGAGACTCATCGTATGGGTCGAATGCATGCAACCCAAGGCAATGCGCAAGCAACGATACTGGATTCTCTCCAGTTTGATGAAGTGTATGTTCGCAGCGGAGCGGAAACAGAAACACCCGTACTCCATCACCGACAATATCGTTGTTTTGTACAACCTGATCAGGTCTCCTGGGTGAGCACCCCACCATGTTCCAGTTATTGTTCGGAGAAAATTGATCCTTTGTTGGCATTTCTGTTTCAGATACCTAATGTGACATCCCCAGGTACCTTTAGAGTCGAACCAGACCCCGAGATATTTAAATGTGAAAACCTGGTTGATCGTTGCACCCATTAATAGAAGCTGGAGTTGCGCCGGCTCACGCTTCCTAGAAAAAACAACCAACTCAGTTTTCTCCGTGGAGAACTCAATACCCAGCTGAAGAGCCCAAGCAGACAAATTGTCCAAGGTATTTTGTAATGGTCCTTGCAAGTCGGCAGCTTTGGGTCCTGTAACAGAGACCACCCCATCGTCTGCAAGTTGCCTTAGCGTGCATGAATTGGCAAGACAATCGTCAATGTCATTCACGTAAAAATTGTAGAGCAGGGGACTTAGACATGAGCCCTGGGGAAGACCCATGTAGCTAAATCGCGATGTTGTTAAATCGCCATGCGAAAAGTGCATGTGCTTTTCAGACAACAGGTTTAGCAAAAAGTTATTTAAAATTGGTGAAAGACCATGCTGGTGCAGCTTCTCTGAGAGAATGTTGATAGAAACTGAGTCAAAAGCCCCCTTAATATCCAAGAAGACTGATGCCATCTGCTCTTTGTTAGCATAGGCCATTTGGATTTCTGTAGAAAGCAACGCAAGGCAATCGTTCGTCCCTTTGCCTTTGCGGAAGCCAAATTGTGTATCTGACAGTAAGCCATTTGCTTCAACCCAATTGTCGAGGCGAAACAAGATCATTTTCTCGAACAACTTCCGAATACAGGACAGCATTGCAATCGGCCGATACGAGTTGTGGTCGGAGGCTGGTTTTCCTGGTTTTTGAATGGCGATGACCTTCACTTGCCTCCAGTCATGAGGGACAATGTTACCCTCAAGAAACTTGTTAAATAAGTTCAGCAAGCGCCTTTTTGCAGTGTCAGGCAGATTCTTCAGCAAGTTGAATTTGATTCTGTCTAACCCTGGGGCGTTATTGTTGCATGATAAGAGAGCAAGTGAAAACTCCACCATCGAAAACGGTGTTTCGTTCGCGGTATCGGGAGGAGACGCGGCGCGGCACGTTTTCTGTACCGGGACAGAGTCCGGACAGATCTTCTTGGCGAAAGCGAATATCCAACGGTTTGAATATTCCACGTTCTCGTTGGTACTATTACGGTTACGCATACGTCGAGCCGTACCCCAAAGAGTGCTCATCGCTGTTTCTCTCGTTAACCCGTCGACGAACCGGCGCCAATAACTGCGTTTTTTGGCTTTCATTAAACTCTTCATTCGCCTATCTAGCGACGCGTACTGTTGATAGCTAGCGGGTAACCCGTCTTCCCGGAAGGCCTTATATGCAGTGGACTTCTCCGCGTACAGATCTGAGCACTCTTTATCCCACCACAGTGTGGGAGACCGTCCATGGGTATTCGCGCTGGGTACTGGTTTAGTCTGAGCTTGATTCGCACTGTCGAGAATCAAGCCAGCCAAAAACCTGTACTCTTCCTCCGGAGGAAGTTCTTGAGTGGATTCGATTTTAACGGATATCGCGGTCGCGTAACTCTTCCAATCAATGTTCCGTGTGAGGTCATACGAGGCATTGATTGTTTTCGATGGTCTTGAACCGTTAGCAATTGAAATCACGATAGGCAAATGATCGCTACCGTGGGGATCAGGGATCACCTTCCACATGCAATCTAACTGTAGCGATGTCGAGCAAAGCGATAAATCCAACGCGCTTGCGCGTGCTGGTGGTGTAGGAATCCGCGTCATTTCTCCCGTGTTTAAGATGGTCATGTTGAAATTGTCGCAAAGATCTTGGATTAATGTTGATCTATTATCATCATGAAGACAACCCCATACCGTACCGTGCGAGTTAAAGTCTCCCAGAACTAGCCGCGGTGCCGGTAAGGATTCCGTGATATTACAAAGCGTTCGGTGCCCTACCGAGGCTCTAGGAGGAATGTAGATGGAAGCAATGCAAAGGTCTTTACCTTTGATTAAAACTTGACAAGCGACAATTTCAATGCCTGGTGTTGAAGGGAGGTTAATTCGGTTGAAAGAATAGCACTTTTTGATCCCCAAAAGTACTCCTCCATAGGGGTTTTCTCGATCCAGACGAATTATATTAAAGTCGTGGAAGTTGAGATTTATATCGGAAGTTAACCAAGTTTCACATAATGCGAAAGCATCACATTTTAAACTATTTAGTAAAAATTTAAAGGAATCGATTTTCGGGAGGATACTTCTGCTGTTCCACTGTAGAACAGTGATCGAATCGGTGACCTCGTTTGATGACTTAGCCATCGAAGGATACGATCGCTGCAAGGAGGGGCCATTTAGTAGTCAACTGCTTCAAAAATGTTTGCACTATAGGGAGAAAACGTATCAGAAGGCTTTTAAGAGGATCAGTAACATTGAAAGCTGTGAAAATTAAGTCCACTATGTCAGAAAATTTCATTAGTCCGTTACTGGACTGAGTATCTGTTTGAAAAACGGGGACACTTGGGGTTTTTGGTGTCCCTGGAAGTGGTGGGTACTCCTTGTTAGAATTAATATTTCCAAGTCCTGGAGCAAATTGCTTCGGCTTTTGTGCATCACTTCCGTTGGATTTATTGGTTGTAGATGGCGCACTCTGAGTGGACGACACCTTGGCACCCTTACGAGGCAATGTAGGGGAGGCTGGATTTCTCCTCTTCCTGGATTCCCCTGGGTTAACCAATGATGTTCCCTCTTGTGGGTCGTCAGATTCTTGCTCAACGCCAGCCAAAAGAGCAAAGGAATTTTCGGAAGGGACAGATGGCGAAGCATTCTTTAGCATTTCTGCATAAGAGTGCCTCGAGCGATCCTTAAGGGAGCGCTTAATTTTATCCCCGCGCTGCTTGTACGCCGGGCATGACTTAAGAGCATGCGGAGGGCCCCCGCAGTAAATACACTTCTCAGTTTCTCCACCGCAAGCGTCATCCTCATGCTCTCCCTCGCATTTGCCGCACCGTTTTTTATTGCCACAATAAGTGGCTGTGTGGCCCAGTTGCTTGCAATTGCTGCAGTTCATTACCCGCGGTACAAACAGGCGAACGGGTAAGCGAACCCTATCCAGGAGGACATAGTTGGGAAGAGCAGACCCGGAGAAAGTCACCCGAATCGAGTCTGACGGAGAATAAATCGTCTTATCATTTTCTGTTTTTGCGGAATACAATTGCTTGCATTCCAGAATCTTCACCTTTTGAAGTGAAGGGTCCTTAAAGCAGCCAACCCCGTACTTCAACAGGTCTTCGCACTTTAGACCCGGTTCGGCGACTATTCCATCGATCTCCACTGCCCTACAAGGCACATACACTCGGAATTGTTTCGTAAAACGCTCGCTGCGAGCAATCTGGTTTGCCTGATCGAGGTCATTTACTATAACGCGTATCTTATTAGCTCGAACACGTGTTATCTGAGCTACGGCCGGGTAGTTAGCAGTCAGCTCCCGTGATATTTCTAGAATATTGGGCGATTTCGTGTTGGGCCGGAAATACACCACCCAGGGTCCATTTGAACTGGCTGGGTATGTTTTAATACGGGGAGGACTGGGGGGATCAGGGGAGGGAGTAATATCGGGTTTATCCGGTAAATCCATGGGAATATCATTCCCATCCAATGTTCCTTCGCCCTCGGCCATTTAGGCACGAGGATAGCACGTGGTGTAAACGAGAGATGAAACTTGTATTCAGGGTAAAGGGAAAAGTAGACCGATCGGGGAAAGGGAAACGAAAGAAAGAAAAATAATACTTAGCTTATATAGCGGCGTGTCCGGCAATTCTGGTATTCACTTCACCAGCCTGGGCACCGGCGAACAAAGACTGCCTCAAACAATAGTTGACCTTCACTGTCAATATATATTCTTGTTCACTTTATGCACAGCACCAGAAAACGAACTGCTTCGATCGAGAGCTCGGAGAGTTATGAATTTCTATAACTTATTTACCAGTTGTACTTTTCCTGTTGTGACATAGAAAATCTATTGATGTTCACGATGGTTAACATGTTAACTTTGTTCCCAACTCCCCACCTTCCCTTACCGAGATTTCGAATTGGAAGTGCAGTTATAAGTTGCACGGACGAAACATCTGTTGAACAAGTATCGCCTTGCTGGGGGGAAAACGAAAACGAGTTGAACAAAATTGAATTGCTGTGTTTCCGAGTCGGATCGGTCGGTTGGGGACGCAAGAGCTGCGGGAACATATTTTCACAAACTTGACACAAAGTCATAAATGGAATAATCTGTTTGCGATAAATTTGTTCCCTCTCGTTGGTTGACCGATCCGGATGGTACGGGGATGACCTTTGAGCAAAACTTTTTTAACTATCGAAGTTCTTTGCTCTCTAAATTTTCGTTCATGTGTGTATGTGGCCAAAATAATATTTACAGCAATCAAGGTTATTTGAGACTGAACTGTCTTCTGAAACCTACAAAGAACTGAACTTCGAAATGTATGGTTGAGAATTGGAGAATACTTTCCGATCATGTTCGCATATGTGTGTGCTAGACTTTTTCCATCAGTTATTTTAGCGGTACTGTATCATTTACCCCAGACGTCTGGTTCAGTCAATTTAACATATACGTAAATGGTGTGTAAAGGTAGATGATAGCGCGGTTTTTATGTGGGAATATTTGCCTTTCTTCACTTTTTCTTTATCTACCGGTTAGGCTATAAAGAATATGCCGGGGTCAGCAGTGTGAAGCATTTTTATCATTCCAGCAGAGTTTATCTCCTCATACCTTAAAGGGTCAGTTATTAAATGAACAAATAAAATAATTTGTGAACACATTATGCGCTTCCGAATTTCAATGCTACTGTGGTAGTTAGGTGGTATATGTTACTACTGCTCACTCATCTAGGTTTGGGTTCAATCCCAGCAGTTTCCAGCACTGCGAGGGACGCATCTATCTTTTTGAAAAAAGGCTTTTTGTGTTGCTTGATCACATCGTTTTTAAGGAAAAATAGTTTTGAAACCTGTAGTAGGCTATGATTTGTAGAGAAAATAATGATTCATTGTCTTCACTATAACGAATCGGTAAGGAAGTGTTTTCTACATGGGCGACGCGGATCGAATTATTTTAAATTGAAGAAACTCGTGGAAAAAAAAATCAAAATGTCGGTGGTACGTATTTCCTCATTTGGCAAAAGAGTCCATCTTTTCATGGAAATATTAAACATGTGGTTCTAGCACGGAGCACAAGTAATTTTCTAACTTGTTTATGACTAAATAAGAGTCAAGTTGAAATGTGAAAGCGTAGTGAACTAAACGTTCAAGTCCACTCGGAATAATGTAATGGAAAGAACGGTCCATGTCTTGGATATAGAAGCGTAGAGTTTAATCCAGTCCGTTTCCAGTATTTGAACTGTGACGAGTTCGCGAGAATATAGGAATTTGTCTAAAATTTAGCCTATTCTCTGGATATGAACGTAGGGATTCATTCCAGTCCATTTCTGGTTTTTGAGCTCGCTAACGTGAATATAGGAATTTTATTTAAAATTCAGTCTATTCTCTGTAGAAACGTAGGGATCAATTCCAGTCCGTTTCTGATATAATACAGAAGAGATTACATAACGTTTTCTCTGTCTGCTAGGTATAGTTGCAATGGAAAAATGAAAGTTTGTTTGCTATCACCATGGCAACAGAATAACAGTGAACTGTATACTGAAGTATGAAATTCGGTTTCAGCTCAATTATACGATTCCGTACTTCTGTGAAAATGGTGATGGACAAACAAGCACGCGTTGGCATATATGGAAGGACCAGTTTGTCGCTTATTTAGCGATGAAGGGAGTAGAAGATCACGACGAAAGATATGGAGCGCTCTTGTATTTCGAAGGCCCAGATGTTCGGAAAGTGACTTAAAATGTATCTGCTAGTGAAACAAAAATTCTAGATAACGAATATCGCTTGGCTATGGAAGTATTGGACAATTACTACGCTCCCATGATGTCTATGTGATACGAAAGGTTTATATTTCGACAAATGATGTTCAAGCGTCACGAAAAGCCCGATCATCGCTTGCGATCTCAAGATTCTGTATGTAATTATGGAGATCAGATTTGTATGTAATTATGGAGATTTGTCTAGGTTATGTCAAGATGGCTATCCTTGTAGCAAAAGTTTTGATGAAGAATTAGAACGCATAGTAAGACTGGGTTCTCATGACTCATGCCCAATTGCTATGCCAATAACACAGATTGTTGAGGCCACCAAAGAAGATATTAAATTTATAGAGTTAATTAAGTGGATGTCATATCCACCAAAAAGATGGCCAAAACCTTTATATAGACACAAATTAATAGCAAACGATCTTTCAACTGACGGTCAAATTGTTCTTAAGAACAAGAAAATTATAATACTAAGATCACTACAGTCTAAGATTTTAAAACTAGCTCATGAACCTCATCTTGGTGGAGAAGCTATGAAGAGAGTTTAAGAGCCAAAGTTTGGTGGACTCTCATTGATTGAATGGTTGAAGAATACATTGAACCAATGAATAGGTCAACCTTACCGAAGGCCCCATGGAAGAAATTAGCCCTTGATTTTACCGAAATTTTGAATAGCATACATTTACTGGCCGTAGTTGATTATTTTTCACGGTAACGCTTCGAAAATGAATGAACTATTTTCAATTAAATTTGATCACGATTCATTTTATCCTGATGTTGCGATTATGACATCTACAACTGCTAAAGCAACAATTTTACAATTACCTTTAATGTTAATGCTAGGTTTGGTTTACCGGAACAGTTGGTATGTGATAACGGATCACCTTTTGCATCTGAAGAATTCACAAAATTTTGTGAAGTGTTTGATATCGAGATCTATCACTCAGTACCTTACGCACCGTTCCAGAATGGTCTAGTGGAAAGATATAATAAAACGCTGCTGGAAACCATAAAAATAAGTGTTGCAATGGGCAGAGACTGGAAAAACCGATGGTAACAAGATAATGTTCGAAGCACTTAAAAAAGAAGATGAAGAAAGGAAGGAAAAGGGTAAACTATATACTGATAAACGTGGACGTGCCAGGCATTCTGAAATTGATGTAGGAGACCATGTAGCTATCAAGAACTTTGTGAAGAAAACTAAGCTTACGACGAACTCCAACCCTCAACCGCACGTGTTGATTAAGAAGAATGGTACAAGGTTGAAACTGAAAAACCTTTCTAGTGGAACCGAACTCGACCGCCACGTGAACCTTGCTAAGCGGATTATATCTAGTAGTCCATACAAGCCCCATGAGGAATTTGCACCTTTAATTGATTTAATGCTTCCACCGTGTTCAGCTAAATCTGAAAGCAATGCTTAGGACAAAGCTCATGTTAAACCCGAGCAAATAATCATGTGTTTAAACACCACATAGCCCCGTGAAAAGACTTTAAATATGGTCCGTGACAAAATTCACACCCATATCAAACCCCATGGCCATGGGGGTATTATGGGATTTTCGTTTGCTCGGGAATAGAAAAATAGAGAACATCGAAGGCCGTCATATCTAAAAGATTACGAAGTTTATAGATGTAGTAAAAATTAATTTAAAGTCCCAATTTATTTAAATTAGAGTAGAGATGTAGTAGGCTATTATTTGTAGAGAAAATAAAGATTCATTGTCTTCACTATAACGAATCGGTAAGGAAGTGTTTTCTATAAAACCCTACGTGCACTCGAAAAAAGTTGGACATGAAAGGGTTAAAGTGTTCCGATAAGTACCGACAAAGGTTAGATCCGTAGGGCACTATATGTTGCCTTCTTTTGTGCTAGATTTAACCAACTTATTGCATTGAAGCATATGCAAACTGACAAACAACTGAAGTAAAAAGCTGGTGCGACATATTGGCCCCATTTTGGTCATAGAGACTTCAGAAAGCTTTTACGCATTTTTAAGCTTTTTCTATACTTCCTTTAATGTACTGATTCCTCAGCATTTTACTATTCTACTCCAATATATTTCCGTAGCAATATTGGTCCATTAAGTAATGGTTCGATAGTAATTCCATTAACCCACTCACAGACTATCGAAAAACGTGGTTTTTTGTCGGCACTTTTATGATTACGACATGACAGTTGCATAACCAGTAATGTTTTACCCATCAAAAAACAGTTCGAATATGTTCAAGCTGACTATTTCGATACAATTGCACACAACATGTCTAGCGATGCCGTATCACGCGCGGGGAATGATTGAGGGATTTTTGGGTAAAACCCAAAAACCCTACAACTTTCTCTAGAAATCAAATTATTATTTAACGGGTGTTCAATAAAAAATGAGAATGATTTCAATACCTTTCTGTAAGTAGAGTACAGAGAAGAGCGTAATTTTTTTTCTCTCCAAGAGAATTACTGGCCTCGAAACAGCAAGCACTCCGCGAGCGTGTTGTGCGGTTTTACGAAACGCATGGTCATCGTGGAAAAAAGTTTACGGTCGACCATTTTCGAGACGAAAACGTGCCCGTGAGTAAAGTTTACCGGATCCTGGCATCCCTGAGCAGTAGCGGCCATCCGGCGAAGATAATGACGAAGAAGAAGAAGGAAGCGTTGAAAGGGCTGTTCAACAACAAGAACGGAACGAGTTTGCGTGACGCCGACCGAAAATATCACTACTCCCATACCTTGATTCACCGAACCCTCAAGATGGATGACATCCACTGTCGGAAGAAGACTCGGTCCCCCGAGTACACGGACGAGCAGATAGTGATCGTGAAATCGCAGTGCTGGTGGATGACGAAGAAATACCACGGGACGTCGTTCGTGCGCGACGACGAAAGTTACTTTCTGCTCTCGAAGACCAACATTCCAGGAAATGACAGCTACTATTCCAGCGACAAGTCGCCCACACCCCCTGAAGAAAACTATAAGTTTAAGCATAAATTTGAAAAAAAGTTATGTTGTACATCGCCATATCGGACAAAGGGATTTCAAAGCCGTGATTCAAACCGAGCGGTCTGGCCATCAATCAACAAGTGTACCACAGGGATGTGTCTTGAGAATATTCTTCCGCCGTTCTTAAAGGAGCATCATGTGGATGGGAAGTACGTATTCTGGCCGGATAAGGCGTCTTCCCATCACGTCAAGAAGACGCTGGAGTATCTTGAGCAGACAAAAAGATACCGTCAGTGCCGTCCAGCGCACTTGTGAGAGCATCACGACTAAGTTGCATCGTACGGCTGACCAGGGCCCCTTCTCCAATATTCATTGACCTTTTTTGATGAATAAACATTATGTTTTTAATAAAAAATACTGAATTCGTTGAATTTTTTTTTTACTACATGGCTGAAATTTTTTTAATTTTTTATTGAACACCCGTTACCCAATATTATTTTGCAATCCCGGGCCCCGTGGTGGTGGAGGAACGCTACGTGGGAAGCTGAGCTACAAGCAACCGGGCGGGTCATAGGTGGTGGATAATGCTTAATCGCGATAGCAACTAGTTGTGATTCGCGACCCGAACCAGCAGCGGGGGCTGACTGCGGGTGTGGTAGGACGAGGTAGTGGGCCCTATACGTTCTAGGCCTAAATACCACATGCCCTAAAGCAGCCCTGACAAGGCGAGCCAGCGCCGCCTTTAAATAAGCGCTTAGCCCAAATCCCAAATCCCTCTCCACCCGTTATCCTTCCTTCCTTCTGCGGCTGTTTGCCCATCTAAATATGGAAGCTGTTCTTCAATGTCAGCTTCTTTCACCGAACAGCCTAGATAAGCCGTGTAGTGTCGGTAGTGGTTGCTTCAACCGGCTAAGCATTACATTACGGACTACCTGTTTCAGTGGTAAAAATCTACCAAACAGGGAATAGTGTCATGCGACCCGTGCCATGGGTAAAATTGTTGAGGGGGTTTAAAACATTCTCAATGGCGAACGGAGCCTGGGAAGAGTTGGGCGAACTCCCCAGTATGCTGCATTACGCAGCGGAACGTTCACTCTACACACCGATTTTTTTTCACCGATGATCCACTTAATTTTGCCGAATTTTTGTTGGCTGGGGGTTTGCTTAGACTCTCAGCTGATTGTAGTTCGGTGAAGTTTTGTTGAGTTTCGATTATCAAATTTCGATGTGTACAGATGAACCTGCCCAGAGGCCGTGTGGTATCCGGCCTAGAATTGAGCCACTGGAGTCCTGCTCCCATGTCGTAGGAGGCGACTGAAAGTAGGAGACCCTAAGTCAAGGTGTAGTTCCGTGCCGAGGACTTAATGACTGGAGGGTCTAAAATATGCCAGTCGCGCACGGAGCATTTTGGGTTTTGCCCTTACTGTGTTATGCGAATCTCTGACACAGTGGACCATTATTTTCTTCGCAAATCGTGGGAATTAAATGATCATGTCCCATTTAAACCTGATATGGCTCGCTATATGCGTTAACATCCCAACTCGCTTGGTGTCCTCTAGTTGTTGTGCAATTTGTGTTGGAGATGAAATGTACAGTTCTCTAATCAACAATGGTTAGAATAGCACAAATCAATCTCCAACATAAACGTACAGCAACTATGAATTTATCTCGACTAATGCAGGAAGGTAAAGCTTCCATAGCATTGGTTCAAGAACCGTATTTCCATAAAGGAAACTTCTATTTTGGAAAGTTACTTAACACTGCCTTCATTGCTTACAACAAGACAGGCATGACTAACCCACGTGAAATGCCTCGTGCTTGCATTCTTGCAAATAAGGCTATTGACGCGTGTCTCATATCAGAGCTCACAACTCGCGATATCTGTGTTGTCACAGTTACACTGACTGTCGGAAACGTAGACAAAAAATATATATATTGTTCAGCATACCTACCGCATAACGAATCATCTCCTTCTGATGATTTCAAAAGCGTTGTATCATATTGTAGCAGAAATGGGCTTCCGCTCATTATCGGCAGTGATGCGAATGCTCATCACATCATTTGGGGCAGCTCGGACATCAATCTAAGAGGCTCTGAACTGATGGAGTACATAAGTAGTACAAATCTCCATATTCTGAATGTGGGAAACCGACCAACTTTTGCGAGGTCTGGGAGGGAGGAGGTGTTAGACATAATACTTTGCTCTGATAGAATTTTGCATGAACTGGGAAATTGGCAGGTTCCAAATGAAACTGAACCGTCTCTATCCGATCATAAATATATATTTTTCGATCATTTTGATGCCACCTTCAATGTGGTGACATATCGTAATCCTAAATCTACAAACTGGGACCTCTTTTTGGAAAACTTGGCGACTAAATTTCATGGATATTTTCCAACAATTAGTCAACTAGACGACTTAGATGACGTCGTGGATACGACAAACTCATTCATATTAGCATCCTACGAAGAAGCTTGTCCACTTCGTACTGTTAAATCGACTAGGGGAACCCCTTGGTGGAGGGCTGAGCTTGAAAGAATGAAGAAAGTTATGAGAAGAGCTTGGAACCGGCGTCAGCGTGATGACTCCAGGGCTTTCAGGTCAGCTCGTAGTGCATATAAGAAATGTCTTAGATCTGCAGAACGGGCTGGCTGGCAAAGCCTATGCACTAATGTCTCTAGTCTGAACGAGGCTAGCAGATTAAATAAAATTCTCTCCAAATCGAATGATTTTCAGATGAACTCCTTAAAAACCAGAGATGGTGTTTATGTGACGGACGAAAAAGATGTTCTTAATTGTCTCTTCGACACACACTTTCCAGGTTGTATCGATCCGGAGTTGAACAATGTTCACAGATCTCATTCTGGTGATTCGGACTCGTGGGCGTTAGCACGCACATTGGTCTCCACTGAATCAGTCAAGTGGGCAGTTGACAGCTTTGCTCCATACAAATCACCCGGAAAAGATGGAATACTTCCCGTGCTACTGCAAAAGGGATTTGATATTCTTAAACATGTCTTGAAAAAGATTTTGCTTTCCAGTCTTGCTACCGGGTATATCCCGAAAGCATGGCGAGAAATAACTGTTAGATTTATTCCCAAAGGGGGGCGCTCAAGCTATGAAGAAGCCAAGAGTTTTAGGCCTATCAGCTTAAGTTCTTTTCTTCTGAAAGCTTTGGAACGGATAATCGATCATCACATCAGGAACGTTAGTTTAGTTGAATATCCACTGCACAAAATGCAACATGCATATCAGTGTGGGAAATCCACGATCACTCTGCTTCACGATGTTGTTTACAACATTGAGAAAGCCTTCTCGCTCAAGCAATCTAGCTTGGGTGTATTCCTAGATATTGAGGGTGCTTTTGACAATGTGTCCTTCCAGTCTATTCTGGAAGCGACGCGCGGTCATGGGATACCTGCATGTATCTCGGGTTGGATAAACGCAATGCTTAGTAACCGCATACTTTGCTCGTTACTGCGACAGGCTGAGATACGGAAGTTGAGTATTTGCGGTTGTCCTCAGGGCGGCGTTCTGTCACCTTTGTCATGGAACTTAGCAGCTGACGGCTTGTTGAAGAAACTCAATGAGCTTGGATTTCCAACCTACGGGTTTGCTGACGATTACCAAATACTAATTACTGGATTTTCCATCGGAACAATCTTTGACTTAATGCAACAGGCATTAAGAGCCGTCAAACAGTGGTGTCGACAGGTTAAACTATCAGTTAACCCAAGCAAAACTTCAATGGTTCTTTTCACGAAGAAGCGAATAACAACCGGAGTTCGTCCCTTGCAGTTCTTTGATTCTGAGCTACTGTGTGCAGATCAAGTCAAATACGTTGGAGTCATATTGGATTCCAAACTGAATTGGTCTGCTCACATTGAGTTCAGAGTCAAGAAAGCGTGCATGGCTTTCGGGCAGTGCAGACGAACTTTTGGAAAGACCTGGGGTCTCAAACCTAAATACATCTATTGGATTTACACGACAATTGTACGTCCAATACTGTCATACGGATGCCTTGTGTGGTGACAGAGGGGAGAGGTGGTGACAGTCCAGTCAAAGCTAAACCATCTGCAAAGAATGGCGCTCATGGCGTTGACTGGTGCTTTCACCACGACTCCGACTGCTGCTCTTGAGGCACTTTTAAATATCAAACCATTACACATACACTTAAAACAAGAAGCACTATCATGTGCATACAGACTGCAGGTTACTGGGCTTTGGAACAGTAATCATGTTGATCTTGCTACCAGTCATACACGATTGTGGTCACAAATGGTTACATGGGGTCAAGATATTCTTGCTCCCAGCGACATTACACTCACTTGTAGTTTTCCTTACAGGACATTCCATGTGAAGATTCCCTCTCGAGAGGAGTGGTTGTCTGGCTTTATGGAAAGACAACAACAAACGCAAGTAGTCTGTTACACTGACGGTTCTCTGATGGAGGGACGTGCCGGTGCTGGTGTCTACTGTCGTGAAATGAGATTGGAACAATCTCACTCACTAGGTAGATACTGTACTGTATTCCAAGCAGAAATCTTTGCGATTATGTGCGGGGTGCAATCGGCCCTTCAACTGAGTTTGTCCGGCAGAGTTATAAATTTCTGCTCCGATAGTCAGGCTGCAATCAAGGCCCTTAGCTCAGACAAATCCCGGTCCAAGCTAGTGATCGCGTGCCGAATCCAAATCGAAGAACTAAGCATTGTCAATACTATCTACCTTGTCTGGGTGCCCGGACATTGCGGTATTACTGGAAATGAATGGGCTGACGAATTGGCCAGGGCAGGTTCAGCGATTGACTTCGTTGGTCCTGAGCCCGCGCTGCCAATTTCGACAAGTTGGATACGGGAAAAAATACGGTCCTGGGCTTCGTCCGAGCACCGCAATTATTGGAGAAATCTACAAACGTGTCGCCAAACAAAGGCGTTTCTAGAACAACCATGCCCAGTGGTTTCGAAAAATCTCTTACATTTTTCGAAGCTCCACTGCGGCATGCTGACCAGGGCTTTAACCGGCCACTGCAAACTCAATTATCACATGGCAACTATTCAGCGCGCTGAGTCTCTTCATGTGATCTTTGTGAATCTGACTACGGAACCTCATATCATCTGATATGCAACTGTCCAGCGGTAGCGCAATTGCGATTTCGAGTCTTCAGCCGTCCTTATATAGACGAAACCATGTTTGGTCGACTGAAACTCAGAGACATACTAAAGTTTCTTATCCAATGTGGTAAAGAGCTTTAGGCTTATTCGCAGGCAAGTTGAACTACTTGTGAGTTTAACTTACCTGTTGTTTATTTTTGTTTTGTGCTGTTATTTTTCCCACCCTTCCAATTCTACTTCCCCACTCCTCCTTGTCCTTTCCTTCCACTCAGGAAATGATGAAAACACACGGCAAGGCACAAATCCCCGACTATGTACGGGGAACGTGCCATTTGAGCCAATATATTCTGATACCCAATATTATTTTGCAACTTTGTAAATCAAAGCATGTTGATTAACATTCAAGTAGTGTACTCAGGCAAAGAAACTTTTTTTTGAGTTCGGCAAAGTTGTAGAAAATTATGTTTGGATAACCATGTCAAGTATACTATAGATGTCAAGTATACCATAGACAAAATCGTATTTTTTTGAAAAATATGACCTCAAAATTAGTTTTTTTGAACATTTCCATGTTAAAATATGAATTGAATAATTTAATATGTTCTACTAATTTCGAGGCAGGCATGCCAGCGGCTAGTTGGCGGTTGGGGTAAATTACCGGATTCCTCTTTCTTCTTTTCTATTTGACATATAGCACCACCTCTGATTGTGTACCTCACGTAATGCGAAACACATTATCCAATGTATTTTGTTGCAAAACATTTTGTTTAGTAGATGCTGTGCGGGATATTTTGCTTTCGAGCATTTTTTTATTTCGATTATAGAGGTTTTACCCTTGAAGTTTATTCGCCTCTGCGGGTTAGAAAAATCTATTTTGAAAAATTTCTAACCCTATGTGCGGGGTCGGGATTCGAACCCTGGTGAGCTGCGTACAAGGCAATCGATTTACTAATTGCGCTATGCTCGCCCCCAAGCATTGTAAATTGTGTTAATTTTAAACATTTTGTGGTTATTTACAATATATTCCCCGAATGATTATATTTTTCGATAGTTTGTGGATCCATATAGATGTTACACATACTCAGAAACGAAAACAATTTTTTAAATCCTTTTTTATAAAATATGCGGTTGGGGTGAGTTGGCGGCGACGCACGCGGGCAAGTTGGTGCTACTAAAGGGCGAACACGAAATTATTGCGACACCGAAAATGTCATGCCAATTTTCTTATAATGTTTAAAATCAAACCAAAATTTTAGGGTTGTTTTATACATATATTTACTTCAAAAATCAAAAGAAAAATTAATCGATGGAGCCTTGAGTGTAAAATTGAACGCATTTTCGCTTGATGCCCTCCATCAAAGTCTTTACAGTGTCATCCGGTACCAGTTTCTCAGTTTTTTTTCCATTTTCTTAACATGTCCTTCTCGTCTTTGACTGTCTTCTTGCTCTTCCGAAGTTCCCGCTTCATCATTGCCCAGTACTGCTCCACCTGGCGCAGCTCCGGACAGTTTGGCGGATTCATGTCCTTTGGAATAAAATGGACAGAATTGGCCTCATACCACTCCAGGACACTTGCAAAATAGTGGCATGATGCCAAATCTGACCAAAATAGCGGAGCTTCGTCGTGCTGCTGCAAGAACGGCAAAAGGCGCTTCTCGAGGCACTCAGATTTGTAGATCTCGCCATTTACTGTGCCCTTTGTCACGAAAGGCTCACTCCGCAGTCCGCAAGAGCAGATGGCCTGCCAAATGAGATATTTGGAGGCGAACTTCGACATTTTCTTCTTCTTAAATTTGTCGTCCACATAGAACTTGCTCTTGCCGGTGAAAAACTCCAACCCCGGAATTTGCTTAAAATAGACTTTTATATACGATTCGTCGTCCATCACACAGCAGCCATATTTTGTCAGCATCTTCTCGTAGAGCTTCCGTGCCCGAGTTTTAGTCGTCGATTGTTGCCGCTCATCGCGGTTTGGGAAGTTCTGTACCTTGTATGTATGTAGTCCAGCTCTCTTCTTTTCATTCTGGACGTAGCTCTGCGACATGCCGATCTTTTTAGCCATATCACGGCTTGAGACGCTGGGATTTGCTTTAATTATCCGCTTCAACTTTCCCTCCGTCTTTTTGTTCTCCGGTCCCGGTTTTCTTCCAGCTCCTTTGCCGTGGTCCAACGTTAACCGCTCCTGGGACCGCTTCAACACTCTGCAGACGGTTGAATGGTGAATGTTCAACATTTTTCTAAACTGCCGGCGCGACAGGTCAGGAAATTCCAGGTGTTTGGAAAGAATTTGTTCTCTCGACTCGCGTTGGTTCACCTCCATTTTCGTTGAAACGAAAAGCACGACGTCGAGTTTGACAGCATGTAGACAATACACATCAATGAGAAAGTGTGCAAAATTTGGTTGATTTTTACCCAATGGTAAAAAAGTTATGCCCTCTGAATGTGTCGCAATAATTTCGTGTTCGCCCTTTATTTGCAGTGCAAAAACAGTCATCATTTTCATTTCTGGAATTGTAATTGTGGAACTCCAAAGTATGTGTATATCGTCAATGCAGGGGACATTTACTTCGGCCAATCGCCCGAACAATTTCAAAAATATGCTTTTGAATAAGGAGTACGCGTCAAAGTCAGCATCCCGGGGTATTGAGACTGAAATATAATGGTAAGTATCGTATAATATAAAAGAGATTATAACTACTAGAGGTCGCATGCCGCTGTTAACACTAACGGTTTATTATCTCGCTCTTTCATGTGCTAGGGGTGCTAGGCCCATTAGTGTGACACATATTGCGCTAAAGTGTCAAAGTGATGGGATACAATATGCTAGAGCGAGACTCCATGTTTCAGTCCGTGTTTCAGGGACAATCTGCACATTTCATAAGGATCCCTGAAGTAATTGAATTTACATTTGATTGTTTTTTTTTTGTTATAGAGGTTTTGACCTTAGGGTCATTTTCCCGACAAGGGTTATAGAAATCTCTTAAAAAATATCTCTAAATCTATGTGCGGGGTTGCGAATCGAACCCAGGTGAGCTGCGTGCAAGGCAATTGATTTACCAACTACGCTATGCCCGCCCCTGTATTTGATTGTTTATTTTCTGGCATTCCGTCATTTTACCCCATACATACCGCCAACTTACCCCGGCGCTGGGGTAAGTCGGCGGCTTTTCCGAGTCACATATTTTTGTCTCTAAAAATGGTGTTAATCTATCAATCATTTCAATAAAATTCAGAGATGTTGCCGGCAGTCTGCCCTTTCATGTAATCTGTTCAATTTTGCAAGATCTACCTAAATCAATGCGGCAAAAAATGAATTCTGAAAACACCGTCAACTAGGCCCGGTATTCCCAAACACTAAAATAGTACATTTTGTTAAACCAATGTTTCGACATCTAAAAATATATTCCATAAAAATTTGCACAATCGCCTTCAAACATTTCTATTTTCATAGGCACGTTTTAGCAGCTGTACCTTGAATATTCCGATATCTTGTTATTCCGAAAATAAATTAAATATTAAACAAGAACTGGATATTGTGGGACTGATTGCTTTAGGGGATCATTTATGTACGGCGGCTTTTAACAAAAAATCCCGCGAGTCTGTGGACGGTATTGAAGTAATCAATTACGGCAACAATAAGGGAAACTTGAAGTACTGATTTTGAGGTTAAATTGCCAAAAAATCGACTTCGGCTTAAACAGTAAATCGACATAACGTATATGGCATTTTCAACAAAATTGTTCAAAACACAATATTATTTAAATCTGCTGAAGACCTCAACCATCTAAAAAAGATGGGTGGGTAATGTCTAGGACATAACCGGAGTGACGTGACCACTCGTTTGACTTGTAATTCAAATCGAATGATACTCAATGAAATATGTGAGAATGTTTCAAGTTATTCTTTATAATAATTATGGTGGTTCTGAAAAGAACCTTTGTTGTTGGCGTCTGCGTTGATAGGGGATGCGCTGGATTCAAAGCTCGTTGAGACATTCATTCATGAAATGAATAAATTTCATATTTTCTTGCTTTGAAATAGCAATGTAAAAATCTCTCGAAACGACCATCGGAATCTTTTTACTAGCGTACAGAAATGAACACGCTTAGCGAAAAACTAGGGGCGGGTAATGTCCAGGGCATAACCGCGATGATCATATTCTTAAAATTCTGCTTGTATCTCTTTCAAATGGCTAAATTTTACGCATTAAGTTCGATTCACCGGGCTCAGCGAAATTTTCCTGGTGATCCCGTTCGTTAGTATATTCAGCAAAACAATTTTATTACCGAGTTCTCCGCATTGAATACAGGTCAATAATTTCATATAATGATTTTAACAAAATGACAATATACATGTATGACAGGTGGGAGTGCTCTGAAGTGTTTTAGTGGAGGTAACAACATAAAATCGTGTATTGGACATTTTACAATGATTCTCCTTAACCCTGCAAAACCACGGGGTTGGCAGCAGAGGGTTAAGTTGTTTGGAAGGGATGACAGTTAATATATGATAACTAAAAATATAAAATTGTTCTATAAATTGCAAAGTTATTGCGCGTTGACCTGAAAATTTGTCATTTCATTCATATAGGAACAATCATTGAAATTATGTCAATTTATGCTTTGTAAGATTTGAAATAACTTCGAAGTGTGGTCACGACACCCCTGTTATGTCATATACATTACCAACCCATCTTTTTCCATTTTGCATTCGTCCTACTAGGCACTCTTTGCAGTTAACTATGTTGATACAAGACGAGAATCTTTTGAAACAATTCAAACCTTGCTGACGATTGTTTTTACTGCGTACACACATATGATCATTCCCCTTTCGCAGCCCACACCGAATTAGCACGCTTTGCATCAAGGCATTCCTATTTATAAACTTTTCGAAGCAGATGAAAGGCCCTCCTTTTGTGCTATGAATGAAAATATTTTCATCATTCGTTTTGGTGTAGCTTTCGCTTAGTGGTAGAGTTGCCACATTCACTGATTTTCTTGGAAGGATTTGCAAAAACCTGTTATGAAGGTTCAAAATGTACGTAACGCTTTCCCTAATATGCACTACTATCGCTTGCTCGCTCGTTCTCGTGCCGTGCATGAGCCTTTCCTTTCCGTCCGACTTCTAATGGCATAACCGAAACGAATATGCTGGCTTTCCCCCACCAACAACTCTCGTCAAGCAACCCAATACGAATAATCATAGGAACAAACATGTAGTGGACCTATATTTTAAACTTTTCATCATTTTATTGTTCGGTTGGTGCACCATATTGACGACTCTGTGCGGGATGGGCTGAAAATTTTCACTTTTCTGAGTCGTTTTCGAAAGATTTTTCAAAACACTATTTTTCCGTTGATAATAAATGTCCTACATATTCCAAAATTTAATACAACATTGGTACAAATATTTTCGACAAAATGCCGAAGAAATTGATTAAATCCATTCAGTACAACAAAAGATATAAGCGTTCAAAATACATCATTTTTCTTTCGAAATTTTGAAAAGGGGCCCCTATATTGAAAGGTAAGTCGTTAGTCACGACAATAATTTAACTTTTTGATCTTCTCGCATATTCTACTTTAGCTTAACCAAAAAGGTTACATTTACAAATTCATAAAAGTGGGACCATACCTATTGGGGCCTTAGATGGAGTTTTGTAATCTAAGTTTCTCTGAAAAAATTTTCAAAACACACTATTCTGCAATTTCAATTTTGTTTTGAACGGTTTATCTATTCAGCAAAGTCGTAGAGAAATATATTTTGAACAATTACAACATACACACTTTAGGTTTATTTTTTGAGCTAAATTCATTTTTTTGGCAATTATGATTGTAATCGCAATTGATCAACTCAATATGTTCTACAAACTTGGAATGAAAAATGTTGTGAACGAAGTTTATGTTATAAATCGTTGTACATAAACGGGCATACAAAGTATTGAGTCCCACCATATCCAGTTGCCATATAATTTTTAATTTAATAATAAGGTTACGGAATATTCAAAGTTTGACTGCCAAAACTTGCCTATGATAACAGAAATCTTTGATGAAAATATTGCAGATTTTTGTGGAAAATAGTGTTGAATGTCAAAAGATAACATAGACAAGACTTAATTTTCAAGGCGAAATGTTTTTTTTCCGGAAATGTGACTTAAAGATAAGTTTTTTAATTTTTCTATGTTAAAACTTTAATTTATAAAATCAATTTGTATTACACACTAGCTATCACTTAAATGTACTATTTTCCTGTGATAACCAATACTAGTTACTTCAAGAAAACCGTGTACTTTAGTGACAGCTACAAGTTTGTAGAACATATTAATTTAATCAATTAAGCGCAGTGATTATCAAACTGGGGTCCGCAGACCCCTAGGGGACCGTGATGCTGTTGCTGGAGGTCCACGAAGAAAAATATATTTTCTGAGTGTAGATTGAAATATCATGTCCTTTCTCCTAACAAACTGAAAATAACATATTGATAGTATACAAAATCGATGTTTATCCGTGGGGGTCCGCAGCAACCCAGGGTGATTTCGAAGGGGTCTGTGATACAAAAAAGGTAGAGAACCGCTGAATTAAGGTTTTAACATGGAAAAATAGAAAAAGAAAGTTATTTTGAGATCATATTTCCGAAAAACATTTCTCCTCGAATATTAAGTCTGGTGTCTATAATATGTTTGATGAAGTAATTGAAAACATAATATTCTACACCTTTGCGCACATTAATTTTTTTTTGATTTTTTTGTTCGGGTACTTTAGTTGAAGCGCAAAATTTTTTATTTACAATGTTGCAGAAAAATATCTCAACGAAAAAGTGTAGGCTCTAAAACGACATATAAGGCTTCAAATAGGTTTTATCCCGCTTTCTTTAGATTGGTTCCACTGTGTGCGGCCCCAAATCGAGTAACCTAGAAACAAAAAAAAACATTTCGTCAAAATTCGGAGTATCAGGATTCTTCGCATAGTATATGGCCAATTGACTCAAACGACTCAAACAGCCAAATAACATTCGGCCAAATGGGGCATTCGGTCAAATGAGGTATTTGGCTAAATGAGGCATTTGGCCAAAGGGGGAATTCAGTCAAATGGGACATTTGGCCAAATGGGCCACTCGGCCAAATTAGGCATTCGGTCAAATGGCATTCGGCCAAATGGTATTCACTATTCAGCCAACTGACATTCGGCAAATGTCCGTACACCACTGAAAATTTCCTAATTTCGCTATAAATGATCTTTAGGTTACGCATCTTCTCAAATAAAATCGCTCCGAGTTTATTTGTCAATTTTCTGATGATTCTGATGACGGCCAGCTGTTAAAAATTATGGTTATTGAATCTGGTTGTCCGAATTGCAGCTATCTCTCTTCACCGCTTTAGGAACTATGTTGCATAGCAACTACAAACATTTCTTACATACGTACTATTTATGCAGACAGTATGAATATTAAACCAATTCAAATAAATTTCTCGCTCACAGCTTTCCATTCGTTTCACATTTTCCAACAGCGAAAGCTCACTGCATGGTTGTAAGCTTTGCCGTTCTTGTTGTTGAGAATAATGTGGCACCCAGAACATGAGTTATATATTTTGCATTTTGGTCGTAAATATTTCCCATAGCATCCCCACCTTGGTGGGAGCGGCAGCTTTGTAGGTGTGTCAGGGCTTTTTTTTCTATCGTTAGAACTTCAAAATATGAGCAAAAAAAATCCCGTTTCACAGCATGACTGACCGAAGAATGCAATTTCTAGTGGAGAACAAACGATGCCGAGATGGTAAGGTTGTGAAACTAAATGAAATATCGTCGGTAATAATTTTATTTGAATTATGTGTTGGGAAAAGAAATGTTACGCTTAGGTACTTTTCAAGTAGGTATGGGAATTAATCTAGAAAAAAAGACTAGTTCAGGTTGTTTCGCTTATTTGATATTTTCTCAATATTTCACGATGATGACGAGAAATGGGACGAATGAGGTTCAGTTAATTAATTTGTAAGCAAGTACCGTACACAAAAAAAATCATTTGTTTCCAAAATAACATTAACTAGCTGTACCCAAAGACGTAAAATCCTATTTCCACCGCTAAAGAAATTGTCCATTTCCGTGGCCGGCGAGGAAATGTAATTTGCATGTAATCACCATGGTTCGATGACTGTTTAAAATGTTCTTTCGTTCTTCATTTCCGAATTCTACGCGCCTTTCGTGATGGGGAGCCAGACTTTCTCCGCGTGTTCGCCTTCATCGGAATATTGGATTATCGCCCTAACCGTAGAAGAGCATCGCAAGCTCCTTCCACGTTCAGAAGAGCATCCTGGTGGGGTTTGTTGTCGGTGGTAAAGTTGGCCGGAAAAGCTAATTTGGTTTTCAGGGATTATAAATGGTCCATTTTTATTTCCCCAAAGTGCCAGTAATTGAAGCACTTTCAAAACAAATAAACTCAACTGATGAAGAGAGGTGTCTATGGCATTGGTTCAGTATTCGATTTCGATGCTAATGAAAGTCGAACAAACACAAAAGGTTCAGTGCGTACTAGTTTGCAATTAATGAAGTGACTTGAGTTTTTTCTAATCGTAACGTTAAACAAATAGGAGGTAGGAGTAGGGAGTAGGAAGTTTAAGGATATTAAAAAAAAATACGATTTTGTGCGAATCCGTGATACATAACCTGTAACTTAAAACTAGAAACAGTTTGATGTGGATCGCCAGCAGATGGTCCGGTAAAAATTTCATATTTTTAAACAAAATTGATACATTTTTCATTTACAAAGTATCCTTCCGCTATCACGCTGTTAAAGAGTACTCTCCCAGGAAGCATGAAACATTTATTTTCCAGTTTCCGGGGGACATATCCTGGTAAGTTCAAAAGCCAGTATCAGAGTGCAGTAACAGCAGTTGGAAACGACAATTGGATCGTTCCGCTTACCGGACAACCCGGTCCGAAGACAAAACTTTTCCGGAAAGGTATCATTGGTTTGTGATTTGTGCAGAAAACGATAAAACTGGTCTGTTTTTTTTATCTTTCTCTAAAACTCCGAACAAGGAAGCAATGCACCATCTGCTGAACAGACTGCGGGCAGCTGTTCGCTGGGGACACTGAGGATACAATAATTCGAAATCATTTAGAATGGTGGAACCCTTGGTGCTTTTAAAGTCATTTGCAAGAATCTGTTCAGTGGGTTCGAGTGGATATGATGGTTAGAGAACACCGTGCCGATGAAAATCCAATAAAGTGTTGACAATAAATGGGGTGAGTTCTATCGTTTCGACTTTGTAGTAAGTTTGTCCTCTAGGAAGAGAATGGACAAATAAAGTTAGCTCGTTCATGAGGATTGTTTTTTCTAGTCAGGAGTAAGACTGAAAGGAAACTGACAATGAGCTACTCTGAGTTGAAACACATGTTGTACGATTTGATAAGTTCTAATTATTCTAAGAAGAGAAGAAAAGCTCTGTGTTTTGAAACTACGCTGTGCCCTTCCGAAATAACAAAAATCATTGATAATTTTTTATTCACTTTTTATGAACGTTGTGTTCGACTTTCACTAAATTGTCTAATGCAATCTGAATGGATAATTTGCCATTTATTTTATGCAAGGGTTGTTCGAGCAATTTGGACAAGCATCTGTGAGCTTAACTTTTAGCAAGGCTTACGAGCTTGAAACCATCTTTCACCGTGACAATTGTACGAATCAAAAAGGCTTATTTTGCACGGAACCTTGACAATACCAGAAATTTGGCAATTTTCAAGGTATCATCCCGTGTCACCGTCCATAATCTACATAACATGACTTGGCGACGCCAAAAGGATTTTCGAGAATTTTATTACCACATTTTTCACATTTCCCTACCACATCCACGGATTTACCGAGGCCCCTTCTCTTTCACCCCTATCCGGACGAACACTTTCCGCTTAAATGACGTCGATTATGACCTGCTCCATGATACCTGACGGATTGTACCGGGGCTGCTGGAAGTGTGGCCCATCATCATAACTATATGTAGGTGAGAATGATTGACACTGCTGTCGGAAAATCTTTTCCACTCCATCATGTATACAATCGCCGAGTGGTATGTAAGTATGCTACCCTTTGAATCGGATAGGGTGTGAAATTCTTCCACAAATGGTCGATGAATAATTTCCCGTAGAGCGTTCCGGTGTGGAGAGCAAGATTCTACAGAAGGGTGAGCTCACGACGAAGACGTGGGGGATCAAGGTTTCAATCAATCAATCTGGGGGAAAATATTCATAACGTCTAGTCAAATTTTTGACAGAGCTAAATTTTTCGCCTACCTGATGTTTTCGATGACTATACCTGATGCAAGGGGTGAAAAGTGACAATAAAAGTCTTCTGCCTGTAGGTCCTATTGCACATACATGAGTGGGGATGATTTATGATATAATTTCCATATTTCGGTTTTCAGCATAAAATAGATTACAGCCAATTATCTCAGGAAAGTAATTCTATCATTTTGTATTCTCTTTTGGGATGACGTTAGCATTATAGAAATAGTCAAAAAGGATCCTTAAAATGCCTTGCAATTCGTTTGTAACTCTTTGTTCGTAACAATAAAAATATTCAAAGGGAAAAGTTACATATAGATTCATTGTTCTGCTAATTTATCAATGTCCCTGCAATTTAGCTCGAGTTTCAAACCATGCTTAAATCTTTGTTTATGTGTTCACAATAAAATCTCACCTTACCGGCATTCGCTAAATTGTCACAAACCGAATAGTTAATCCTAGTTTACGATATGATCGTCCAATCGGATGCAATGGTACGAAGCTTTTGTTCGATAGATTTGCATTCATTTTTTTGTGCCGATTGAATTTTTATTTCCATTTCATTCCAAAGCCGTTCCAGGAAATAACACATTTTTTGTTCATCATTTAAGCGTGGTTTGCTTTTATCCTTTTAAATTCACCTCTTGAAGTATCCCATAACTCTAGCACTCTCCGAGTTACACTGGAACCTTCATCTCTTCTGCTGGGGCAATTACAGTAATTAAGTGGGTTGGTATTTAGGAACCGGCTGGAATCGAAACTCCGTTCCAGTCAAAACAAAGCGTTTGTGTGAAGAGGTTGAGCGCTGGTTTAATTAATATCGCTAGGAAATTTATTACAAGCGGAAGCAGCGCCTCCCGTGCTTGACAGCGCTTTGAATGTTAATAAAGCTCAATTACAGCGGTAATGATGCTAATAGAGTACTTATGACGTGAGTGATTATTATCAGATTTGTATGGCAGACAGAATTGCACTGATTGCAGTAAGTGAAATGTGTACTTCATCCATCTAGTAGTAAGATTTGGACTTTGTCAGTTTCAGTTCAAATAATTAGTTGATTTTGCACAGATAAAAAATATTTCACGTTGGTTGTACGGTTGATCCTTATCTCGAAGCAAGGATTTTTTAACCGGGAATATTTTAAATGTATGTTTTCGTCGCGGTTGCGGTAATTACCGCAACCGCGCGGTATTTACCGCACCCGCACTGCAAAATCTGCGGTGCGGTGGGACACTTTTTCCCGCAGATGCGGTGCGGGAAAGAGCTTTTACCGCGCGGTTTTACCGCAACCGCACCGCAAAAAAAAATGATAAAGTGATAATTTTGATTATTCTAATTGATAATGAAAGAAAATCTAGCTGTGTCCGAAATATTTTGACGCAAAAAAAAATGATAAAGTGATAATTTTGATTATTCTAATTGATAATGAAAGAAAATCTAGCTGTGTCCGAAATATTTTGACGCTATTATTTTTATGACATATTTTGGACTAGTTATTTTATACTTCTAAGTAAAACTTCACAAACTAACCATTTCAAATACATAAAATGCAAGATCCAAACAGAGACAAAATTATTAGATCATTTAAAAACAATACATGTTTACTCTTAAATCCAATTTAAAAGTGAATCACTTCTCTCGATTTCTGTTGGAAATCGTGGAATTATGAATCGTTTTCGATATCAATTTGGTAAACACGTGATCAAACGTGACCACCCTAGTGAGAAATGTTGGTGTTTACCAAATTTTCCTCCTTAGGGTGAAATATAGCATAGTGCTTTCGCATAGGCCTGCTAAGCCAAGACAAGTCTCGGCTTCACTGTGTCTCATCGGCATAAACAGAACTTCTGCTCGGACGGGACATCACGTTTGATCAGTCGTTCGATTGAAACACAAAGTGTGTTTTAGTTTTAATGGATTTGCTCAAACCGGCGCTAATCTATTCCGACAAAAAGTTAGTGTCGGTTTCTGATGAGGCGAAGCCAAAACGCTGTGTAAGAAATAAGGATTTGTGCCCTCAAGAGTAAAGACTGGTTTTACCAACAAGTTTTCACCCTAGTGAGAAATTTTGGTGTTTACCAAATTTTCCTCCTTAGGGTGAAATATAGTATAATGCTACATAACTTTTTTTCGCGTACTTCCATTCAAATTTACTATAATTTTCTACCAAATTAGGTCCTAATATTTTTCAGTCAAGACTATTTTGTAGCTTTTTTGAAGCTTTTGTTGCCAAATACCACATAGTTTGACTCCCGTTCACTGCAATTGAAGTTTCTGCCATTGACTCTTTGGCAAAATATTAGAGGAAAATATATTAAATGCTAGAACTTTCGAACTAGCATTTAGAAAATTACACTTCATTCATTTTTAAAGGGAGCAATCTTAGTTTTTAAATGATAATACATCTGTTTCTTGAAGAATGCGGAAGTTAGAGTTTTGGGATATTTTGTCCGTAAAACCACCTATTTTTAAAAATCATTTCTGCTGTATGCTACAAATGAGAGGCTGAGAGTAAGAGTGGGTTAAAATTTTGTTCAGAGCAAAAGTGGGTTAAAATATTCTGTTGGATCAGAAATGGTATAGTCATCACACCTAAGGCAAAAGTGGATCAAATATTAATTCGCGCAAAAATGGTTCGACAAAATTTTCAGGGCAAGACTGGTATAGAATATTAACCCATTTTTGCGTTAAGAAAAGAATCAGAATTTTCTTATTCGGACTTGTGGGAAATGAAATTTTATTAAATTTTTCGATGCCTTAGAAATCGTGTAATATAGGATCCGTATAGGTCAATAGGCATCGGAAATTGACGATTGCCGCCATTTTGAAATCCAAGATGGCGACTTCCGGTTCCCACAAAGTAGTGAGAACCACCATCAATATGGGTGTCATTTGAAAGGGGATGGTGAGCAGACATCGAAAATTGACTTTCACCGCCATTTTGAAATCCAAGATGGCGACTTCTGGTTACCATAAAATAGTGAGAACCACCATCAATATGGGTGTCATTTGAAAGAGGATGATCAGCAGACACCGAAAATTGACCATTTCCGCCATTTTGAAATCCAAGATGTCGACTTCCGGTTACCACAAAATAGTGAGAACCACCATCAATATGGGTGTCATTTGAAAGGGGATGGTGAGCAGACATCGAAAATTGACCACCACCGCCATTTTGAAATCCAAGATGGCGACTTCCGGTTACCACAAAATAGTGAGAACCACCATCAATATGGGTGTCATTTGAAAGGGGATGGTGAGCAGACACCGAAAATTGACCACCACCGCCATTTTGAATTCTAAGATGGCGACTTCCGGTTACCACAAAATAGTGAGAACCACCATCAATATGGGTGTCATTTGAAAGAGAATGGTGAGCAAACATCGAAAATTGACTTTCACCGCCATTTTGAAATCCAAGATGGCGACTTCCGGTTACCACAAAATAGTGAGAACCACCATCAATATGGGTGTCATTTGAAAGGGAATGGAGAGCAGACATCGAAAATTGACTTTCACCGCCATTTTGAAATCCAAGATGGCGACTTCCGGTTACCACAAAATAGTGAGAACCACCATCAATATGGGTGTCATATGAAAGGGAATGGTGAGCAGACATCGAAAATCGACTTTCACCGCCATTTTGAAATCCAAGATGGCGACTTCCGGTTACCACAAAATAGTGAGAACCACCATCAATATGGGTGTCATATGAAAGGGAATGGTGAGCAGACATCGAAAATTGACTTTCACCGCCATTTTGAAATCCAAGATGGCGACTTCCGGTTACCACAAAATAGTGAGAACCACCATCAATATGGGTGTCATATGAAAGGGAATGGTGAGCAGACATCGAAAATTGACTTTCACCGCCATTTTGATATCCAAGATGGCGACTTCCGGTTACCACAAAATAGTGAGAACCACCATTAATATGGGTGTCATTTGAAAGGGAATGGTGAGCAGACATCGAAAAATGACTTTCACCGCCATTTTGAAATCCAAGATGGCGACTTCCGGTTACCACAAAATAGTGAGAACCACCATCAATATGGGTGTCATTTGAAAGGGGATGGTGAGCAGACATCGAAAATTGACTTTCACTGCCATTTTGAAATCCAAGATGGCGACTTCCGGTTACCACAAAATAGTGAGAACCACCATCAATATGGGTGTCATATGAAAGGGAATGGTGAGCAGACATCGAAAATTGACTTTCACCGCCATTTTGATATCCAAGATGGCGACTTCCGGTTACCACAAAATAGTGAGAACCACCATTAATATGGGTGTCATTTGAAAGGGAATGGTGAGCAGACATCGGAAATCGATTGTTACGCCATTTTGAAATCCAAGATGGCGACTTCCGGTTACCACAAAATAGTGAGAACCACCATCAATATGGGTGTTATTTGAAAGAGGATGATCAGCAGACACCGAAAATTGACCATTACCGCCATTTTGAATTCCAAGATGGCGACTTCCGGTTACCACAAAATAGTGAGAACCACCATCAGTGACACCCATTTCATACACCTTTTAAAATTTGAAGATCCAATGAATATTAATAAACCTAAAAATGGATTGAAGTGAACCAAAAGCAATTTTATTGAAAATTAGCATTTTTTCGCTTTTTTCCTCATATAACCTATTTTAAAACCACTAAAATTAATATGGAATTGCATATATAATATTTTTCTTGATGCGAGAAACAAATCACAAAATTTTAATTTCGCGCGGGTCGATGATTCTTATCCAGGGGGTGGCATCCGTATGTTGATGTACAGACGTTGACAGTATCCAACATATAGTGGGCCCGGTCGCTTCTAGGCACATACCTCCCATGCTCTTGCGCTTCTAGGCTCATACCTCCCATGCTCTTGCATTGGGTTGTTTTATCTTTATTGTCTTCATGCCTCATCCACGAAGTATGAAGTGTGTGGTGCTGCATCCATGATGAGTCCACCACCCTTGACGTGAGAGTGTCTTGGAGTGCTCGAGTCGAATAAATGGTAGTTAAACTGAATAGGATAGCGTTTCCGAGTGAACGTAACGATTGAGCATTTACTCGGATGTAAAACCATTCTGTTTAGGTCACACCACGTACTAAAGCTCTCCAGTTCACTCTGAAGAAACTCGGAATCGGTTTTATCCCGTATTTGTCGAAAAATTTCATATCATGGGCGAAAGAAAGGCGGGGTCCTTGTAATTTTATATTGATGTCATTAAAGTAAAGGAGGAAAATTAATGGACCGAGATGGCTACCTATAGAGATGCCGGATGTAGTGAAGAATGGTGCAGATAGGCAGTCCTTAATGCTGGAATTGCCTTCCATCGAGGAACCAACGCAGAAGTTGTCCATGAATACCGAGTTTGTCCAGCTTCGCTATTGCGACATCATGGTTGATTTTGTCGAAGGCCGAACCGATCCATGTGAATAGCATCGGTTCGCAATCCATCAGTAAATCCATCGAGTACATATGTTGTAAACGAAAGCAGGTTGGTCGTTGTCGATCATTTAGGCATAAAACCGTGTTGTTGCAATGTAATGTTTGCAGTGAAAGAAAATCGGATCTTAAACTGCTACTACTGAACACCCCCTTTCAAACGTTACCCATGTTTATGATGGTTCTCACTATTTTCTGGTAACCGGAAGTGACCATATTGGATTTCAAAATAGCCTAATTGTCGATTTCCGATGTCTACTGACCACCCCTTTCAAATGACACCCATATTGATGGTGGTTCTCACTATTTTGTGGTAACCGGAAATCGCCATCTTGGATTTCAAAATGACGTAATAATCAATTTCCGATATTTACTGACACCCGCTTTCAAATTATACCCATATTGATGATGGTTCTCTCTACTTTGTGGTTACCGGAAGTCGCCATCTTGGATTTCAAAATGGCGTAACAATCGATTTCCGATGTCTACTGACCCTTTTTAAATGACACCCATATTAATGGTGGTTCTCACTATTTTGTGGTAACTGAAAGTCGACATCTTGGATTTCAAAATTACGTAGTAATCAATTTCCGATATCTACTAACACCCCTTTTCAAATGACACCCATATTGATGGTGGTTCTTACTATATTGTGGTAACCGGAAGTCGCCATCTTGGATTTCAAAATGGCGGTAATGATCAATATTCGGTGTCTGCTAACCACCTCCTTTCAAATGACACCCATATTGATGGTGGTTCTCACTATTTTGTGATAACCGGAAGTCGCCATCTTGGATTTTAAAATGGCGGTGATGGTGATTTTTTGGTGTTTGCTGACCATCCCCTATAAAATGACACCCATATTGATGGTGGTTCTCACTATATTATGCTAACCGGGAGTCGCCATCTTGGAGTTCAAAATGGCGGTAATGATCAATTTTCGTCTGCTCACCATTCCCTTTCAAATGACACCCATATTGATGGTGGTTCTCACTATTTTGTGGTAACCGGAAGTCGCCATCTTGGATTTCAAAATGGCGGTAATGGTCAATTTTCGGTGTCTGCTCACCATCTCCTTTCAAATGACACCCATATTGATGGTGGTTCTCACTATTTTGTGGTAACCGGAAGTCGCCATCTTGGATTTCAAAATGGCGGTGGTGGTCAATTTTCGATGTCTGCTCACCATCCCCTTTCAAATGACACCCATATTGATGGTGGTTCTCACTATTTTGTGGTAACCGGAAGTCGCCATCTTGGATTTCAAAATGGCGGTGGTGGTCAATTTTCGATGTCTGCTCACCATCCCCTTTCAAATGACACCCATATTGATGGTGGCTCTCACTATTTTGTGGTAACCGGAAGTCGCCATCTTGGATTTCAAAATGGCGGTGGTGGTCAATTTTCGATGTCTGCTCACCATCCCCTTTCAAATGACACCCATATTGATGGTGGTTCTCACTATTTTGTGGTAACTGAAAGTCGACATCTTGGATTTCAAAATTACGTAGTAATCAATTTCCGATATCTACTAACACCCCTTTTCAAATGCCACCCATATTGATGGTGGTTCTCACTATTTTGTGGTAACCGGAAGTCGCCATCTTGGATTTCAAAATGGCGGTGAAGGTCAATTTTCGATTGCTGCTCACCATCCCCTTTCAAATGACACCCATATTGATGGTGGTTCTCACTATTTTGTGGTAACCGGAAGTCGCCATCTTGAATTTCAAAATGGCGGTGAAAGTCAATTTTCGATGTCTGCTCACCATCTTTCAAATGACACCCATATTGATGGTGGTTCTCACTATTTTGTGGCAACCGGAAGTCGCCATCTTGGAATTCAGAATGGCGGTAATGGTCAATTTTCGATGTCTGCTCACCATCCCCTTTCAAATGACACCCATATTGATGGTGGTTCTCACTATTTTGTGGTAACCGGAAGTCGCCATCTTGGATTTCAAAATGGCGGTAATGGTCAATTTTCGGTGTCTGCTCACCATCTCCTTTCAAATGACACCCATATTGATGGTGGTTCTCACTATTTTGTGGTAACCGGAAGTCGCCATCTTGGATTTCAAAATGGCGGTGGTGGTCAATTTTCGATGTCTGCTCACCATCCCCTTTCAAATGACACCCATATTGATGGTGGTTCTCACTATTTTGTGGTAACCGGAAGTCGCCATCTTGGATTTCAAAATGGCGGTGGTGGTCAATTTTCGATGTCTGCTCACCATCCCCTTTCAAATGACACCCATATTGATGGTGGCTCTCACTATTTTGTGGTAACCGGAAGTCGCCATCTTGGATTTCAAAATGGCGGTGGTGGTCAATTTTCGATGTCTGCTCACCATCCCCTTTCAAATGACACCCATATTGATGGTGGTTCTCACTATTTTGTGGTAACCGGAAGTCGCCATCTTGGAATTCAAAATGGCGTAATTATCGATTTCCCATATCTACTAACCACCTCCTTTCAAATGATACCCATATTGATGATGGTTTTCCCTGATTGGTGATTAATCATTTTTGAAAACATTCTTAGAATAAAAATGGAATATCTATCCTCTCAGGGCAAAAGTGGTATATCTTTTTAACCCACTTTTGCGCTAAGGTTTTTTTATCCCATTTCTGCTCTGACTGGTACTTAAACCGGTTTTGCTCTAAATAAAACGTATACCGCTTTTGCCCGCAGCGAATTTTTAACCCACTCTTGCTCTCAGCCTCTCATATATGGTTACACAAATGTACAATTTTTCAACACCATTTTTAAAAATATAAAAATTTTACCGCATTTACCGCATTACCGCGCGGTGCGGTGCGGTAAATAAAGTGCGGCTGCGGTAAGCGGTGCGGTTTTATTATTTTTTAGCGGTTGCGGTGCAGACAATCCATTTACCGCCCACATCCGCACCGCGACGAACCCTATGTATGTATGACTCACATTCCAATTCATACAAAGAAAAATACATATAAGATCTTTACTTCTATCTTCTAATGCGAAAGGCTGTTTTGTGATTAATCTCCAATCAGGAAGTATTCATATTGCAAGTAAAATTTTATTTGATAAATCTGTTCAAAACAAATGCTAAGCTGCAAACTATGATTTTAGCTAATTAACTGTACATTAAATTTATCAGTTATCACCTTAACTGATCCGCAAGAGCTTGATTCGTGCAACTTCTACATTCTGAAACACCTTACTGCACATCATAGGGCGTTCTTCAACTCACAAATCTTCTCCCTTAGGATCAGCATCACTTGAATTCATTTCCGCCCACGATGCTGCCCAGATTCCGACCGCTATTGTTCTGCCTTCCCCCTGCTTGAATCGAGAGTAAGATTTGTAGCCTCTCTTCCTTTTCCTGTTGTAACACTCGCAAGTTACAGAAAGAGCAATGGAAACGGCATTGTCGCAAATGTACACATATAAACAGAACGGGCACTGCGACAAAAAGTAGCACACAATTGCGAAAGTTTAATCATGTTGGGCCTCTTGCGTAAAACGTCTGATTGTCTGTGATCAAGGACTGTATTGTTTTTGAGTCACTTCAACATTCGCGCCGTTTGCCCTATTTATTCTTGATTCCGCCGGAATCCGGAAGTCCTGAGGGCTAGCTGCAACAGTGAGGGTGCGAAAATAAAGTTATCGTCTAGGATGATGGTTTATGCCGTCGAGCTGGGGAAATTTAGTTAAAGGAGCTAAATTAAATTGAGCGATTTTCTTTGAAAGGGTCACATATTGAGGTGTTTTGAGAAGTCAATGGAGCTTGTTGAGGTGTAAAGCACTACAACGTTAATAATTAGAAATCCATGTTTTTACAAATAAATATTTATGTAAAAACTAGTTGATGATGAAAGATAAGAAAAGTCAAGACCAACACACCAAAAAAATCTGAATTTTATCGTTGACGTAATTGCCAACAAGACACAATTCAACAACTCGTAATTCACGATATGACGAAACATTACCGTGTTCCGTTTAATTTTAAATGATACATATACTTTACATGCGCAATGACATAAAATTACACTTCCTACCATTCAGAACAAACTCTGTATGTGGAGTAATTTTACATGATTTACGAAATTAAACGTCATGTAAAATTAAAATCAAACGTAAAACTAAGTCATTTTTGATGCTCGTATATGTCAGGGTCAGGAGACGTAAATTTACGCTATTTTTTCTAGGTGTGAAGATTTTGAGATGCCGACTCCATAGAACCATTTAAAAAAGATAACATTATGGAGACTGTTTTGGTTGAAATTATTATCGGAGTAGAGGAACATGGAAAGACTTGACCAGCTTTTCATTTAAATCTACGTAAACCTCTAAAACAGTTTTCAATCCTTCAAAACTCGTTGAAATGTAATGTGCAAAAGTATTGTGCGTATTCCTTATCGTTTGCAGAATTGTTAAGTTACTTTTTTCAAGAGTTATAAACTTCAACGAAATTTCCGTAGTATCCCCATGCTCATGGTCCAAATTCACCCGCACTGCATGGTGTTATGATTGTGTTTAACCCTAGAACGTTGCACTTGCTTTTTCCACCCTAGAACGTTGCACTGGGGTACAAATGTACCCCAAACGTTTGATCGCAATTTTCGCAGGTAAAAATGCAAACAAAAGAAATGTATAATAGGGTGATGTGCCTATTATGGCAGTAGAGCCTATTGTTACCCTATTTCGTACCCCTTGGTTTCGAACCAAGCATATGAGATAATGACACTATCGATTTGGCTAAAGCAGGTGAGAAAAAATAAGCTCAAGTTATGTTCTTTATTTGTTGTGCACATATGTATTTAGAACTATCCTCTAAATCCAACTTTTAATTAAAACAAAATCACCTTATAGAAATATCTACTAATCCGCCTCACTCACGTAGTGAACCGCAACTGGATGCAACGGCGCTTAGCAAAATAAACACTTACGAGCCAGCATTTACCGCCTCATATCTCGTTATTCCAGCACAAATATACTAAACATTGCACTGATACATACCTTTATTTTAGCTGGAGAATCTTTTTACGATAATTTCACTTTAAAATCACTCGTCAAACACTAGAATAGGCCTAGTGTTATAATAGGATAAAACTAAATACGGGGGTTCCTATTATTGGCATGTTTTGCTGATACACTACCACAATCAAAACCAACTTTTTGTATCCATCATACAGAAAAGAATCACCAGTGCGGCCAAACCAAAACATGAACTTATAAATATAATGTAATGCAATTTCATGTATAAGTAATCAATTACTTCAAGTTATTCAACTAATTGTTGATTGCAGATATTTTATTTTCATCTGCACATACAATTCGGATCGTGAGAAAGCAATGTGTGATGTGAAACTTGTCATTCCAGTTGCTAACCTTCGAATGGTTTTTTTCTGCGTGCGCAATTCTGGGCGCTCTTCTACTAACAGCTGATGAGTTTCATTGATGTGCGTGATGTTTACGTTTGTTTTGATCGGCTGAAAAAAGCAGAATGATTCGTTTTACAAATCACACGTTGGCGTCCATGATCTGGATAGCTAGTTAGAATCGACGCAAATGGAATATGAGGCATTGCGTTTCAACTAAATTGTTTTTCGATGAGGTGGAAATTGGCACACCCATGAGGCGATAATTGGATCGTTGAGGTGGGAATAGATGCACAGAATGGAACATTTATTTTCATTTATGCTGAAAATTGAGGCAATTCTGCTAAATAAGCATTATATAGATGTTTAAGAAACAGTACACTGATACTTTATGCTGAGAAAGGTTATAGATAATATGGCTTCTATTAAAGTTGTACAAAAAATAGTGCGACCCTCTCCCTAATGGTGCCAAAATAGGCTCATCACCCTACATCATTTTCTTCGTTTTTTAATTGCGAAAACAGCTGTACAGGTGAAAATACGAAATTTATTGAATATTGATATATAAATTGGTTTGAACAAAAAAAGAAGTGGAAAAATTGCGGTTTTGATTTTTTCAGCAAAAATTACTATAACTTTGCGAATTTTCAACCGACTTGAAAAAAAATCAAGTGATTCTAAAAGTTGAAAGAATGTTGTAGAAATAGTTTAAAATGGAATTTCTATATTTTTGAAAAAGTGAAATTATTTGGAGAGGTGTAAGTTTAAAAATCGGGTTTTGGAAGATACCACGAAAAGGGGTGGAAATTGAAATGTAAAAATATTTCTGACCAGTAATACACGCAACGTTACTGTTACAGCAGTTACTGTCCACAAATTATACTTGCGAGCCATTGTTTTGAAAAACTACAAAAATAAACAATAAAAATCAGCAAAAATGAGGAAGATTTTTTGTTCTACGATTATATAATACTAATTGTTACTTACGTAATAAAACAGCCAGTATTTAAACTGATTTTGTCATAAGTCACATTTCCACTGACAGCACGAAACCTGACGAAACGCTAACGGCAACCGCACACTGTGGTACAAATGTACCCCACGCCAACTTTGACACCTGCTTCCCCGAAAGCTATAAGCAAACTGGCTATACCGCCTTTTCGTACTCTTACTAGGAACTCTAAATTGAATTATGGTTAGGGTCCCAGGTCGGTAAATGCCAAATTCTCGTCTTCACACGGCCCCAAAGAAGGCATGGGGTACATTTGTACCCCAATGCAACGTTCTAGGGTTAAAACGGGATCAATTCATGAAAACACCATCACCTTGGTTTAGTAGATAACACATGGAAACCAAAATTTTGCATATTTAAGGGATATTGAGACCATTATGTGGGGTTTGATGGTTGTGAAATTTGGCACGGCAATGTGTGAATAATAGGGCATCGCAAAAAATTTTTTTTTTGAATTCTCATAGGCCCCCCCTCTCATATTGTGACAAATGTCAAAGCAAGCTCAGATGCCAAATTTCAAATCATTTGGATAATTTTAGACCCCCGCCCACTTCGCTTGAAATGTTTTGAAATTGGTACTATGGGAAAATATGGAGGAAAAATACATTAAATGCTATAACGTTTGAAGTAGCAATCAGAAAATTACAATTTATACCTCTTTTGGAAGGAAATAATCTTAGTATGCGAATGGAGATTTTTTTGTTTCTAGGAAAATACGGAAAAGTGGGGTACTGGGTCATTTTGGCACCAAAATCCCCTATTTTTAATGATTTTTCTGCTCCGTAATGCAAATCATACATATTTTGTAGTTTTCCAATGTAAAAAAATCTCAGAAATCGATCGGAGCCTTTTTGACCTTTGTCCGAATACGAGAAGTTGGGCCTTTTGGCATTCATATTGAACTTCATCATTTTCTCGTGAATATATCTCTATTATTCTTTACTCAATTTTAATAAAACTATACCTTGTTGAACGTGGAAAATCCTTAGGATTATAACAAAAATAGATTCGTTACCGGTAAAATTCAGAAACATCAAATTATCTGACATATAGTATCGATTTCACATTTTTATCATAAAATCGCACATATTAAATCCATTTAACAACAAAATTCTTATTTAATTTACTACTTTTAGTGTAAAATATGCTTAGGGATCACATGAGAAAAGTTTCGTTTCTGGGAAAATAGGGTAAGTTGAGGTATTAGGACAAGTAATGAAAAAAATGAGATTTGTAAAGTAAATATCAAAAAGTTTGATGTTTCTGAATTTTACCTCTAACGTTTTTATTTTTGTTTTATTCCTCAGAATTTTACACGTTCAATAAGTTACATTTTATGAAAATTGATTGAAGAATAATAGAGATATATGCATGTCAAAATAAAATAAAATTTAATATGATTGACAAAAAGCCATATAACTCCAACTTCTCGTATTCGGGCTAAGGTCAAAAGGGTTCCGTTCGATTTCTGAGATTTTTTCACATTAGAAAAACTACAAAATATGTATGATTTGCATCACGGAGCAGAAAAATCATTAAAAATATGGGATTTTGGGTCTAAAATGACCCAGTACCCCACTTTCCCGTATTTTCCTAGAAACAAAAATATCTCAATACTATGATTATTTCCTTTCCAAAGAGGTATAGGTTGTAATTTTCTGATTGCTACTTCAAAAGTTATAGCATTCAATGTATTTTTCCTCCATATTTTCCCATAGTAAAATTTCAAAACATTTCCAGCGAAGTGGGCGGGGGTCTAAAATTGTCCAAATGATGTGAAATTTGGCATCTGAGCTTACTTTGACATTTGTCACAATACACATTACTTGCGTATGTGATTCGGAATTCCAAAGATTTCTTCATTCATGGATGTTTTGAACCCGAAGTATTAAGTCAATTTTCGGATATACTTGACTCCCAAGGTTCAAGGCAATGGGCACGGTTGGATTTATACGAGGACGGGTCTGAGAACCAGTCTCGGCAAGTCTTTCGCCTTGTACGGGGAAAGTTGACCCTTTGTTGTTGTTTCTGTCCCAGATACCAAATTTGATATCCCCAGGTACTTTTAGAGTCGCACCAGACCCTAAGGTATTTTAAATGGAAGATTGAGTTGTGCCAAATCACGCTTTCTAGAAAAAATGACAAGCTTAGTTTTTTCCATAGAGAACTCGAAATCCAGCTGAAGAGCGCCATGTCGTAAGAGGCGACTAACAATAGATACGGCTGTGGTCCACTAACAGATTGATCTCGCTCAGGACAAAATCAACCTAGAGGCCGTGTGACATCCGCTGGGTTGAAGTATCTCAGCCAAGAATTGGTCCACTTGGCTCCTGCTCTCATATCGTAAAAAGCGGAAACAGGACTCCTCAAGTCGAGGTGTTTTTCTATGCCGCGAACTGAAGGGCTGGCATGGCTGAAATATGCCAGTCGCGCACGGAGTTTCGTTGGTCTTATTCTTTCTTATTTCAAATGATGGTCATGTCCGTAATATCCATTTCGGGGTTCGCTAAAGGTGATTAAAGGCCAACGTGTTTTGGTATCTTCTAGTTGCTGCACAATGAGTGCGGATGATGAAATGTGTAGTGCTGTGATCGACAATGGTTGGAGTAGTAAAAATAATTCTTCAGCACAATCGTAAAGCAACTATGAATCTAGCCCGCCTTGTTTAGGATGGAAAGGCTGCCATAGCTTTGGTCCCAGAGCCGAATTTCCATATAGGAAATTTCTATATTGGAAAGCTATTTATTCCCACCTTCGTAGTCTTTAACAAAAATTGTATGACAAATCCACGTGAATTGCCTCAGACAAGTATGTCTTATATCCAACCTCACCGCTCTTGATATTTGTTCTGTCACGGTCAATATGATTTTTGATAACATAAACAGGAAATACGTCTATTGTTCGGCATATTTGCCGCATAATGAATCATCACCTTCTAATGATTTCAAAATGTATCATACTGTAGGAAATCGTCCAACATTTGCACGAGCTGGCTGAGAAGAGGTGTTAGATGTAACTCGCTGCTCTGACGGTATTGCGCATGAGTTGGCAAAATGGCTCGTACCCATCGAGCTCGAGCCTTCGTTATCTGATCTTATGATACTTATGTACACCGTCTTCGATCATTCAAACATCTAGCTAGATATCGTCACATATCCAATCTACGAGCTGCGACCTCTATGAAGATGGCTTGGCGACTAGATATCTTCCGACCAGTGCAACGAAATTTCAAGATCTGCTTGCATTTACCGAAACTGACATTCAGATTCAACGCCTCCCTCATTCATTCACTTTCCAACTGATTGAAATTTCATGCAGAATCGAATGCTTGAGTGCAGAGGAAATATAAATTCATTCACCAACCAAAGCATTCATTTGTTATTATGTCGACAATTTGAAGGCAAAAGTTAGCATCTTCTACATTTTCGGGCATAAGTGAACTGCTTAATTTATATCTGGTGCACTTTTGCTCAATAATCCCTCTCAGAGCTAGCATAAAAACCAAATTCACTTTGCTTCTGAAACCGAACATGTCCGAACCTGAATACGCTGCGTCAGGAGAACGAATGACGAAGGAAACGAACCAAACATTTCATTCATCGCAGCTGGTATGAATTGAATTTCGTTTTCTTTCAAGTTCACGCAGGAATGACAATTTTTTTAAGCTCTGCTTCCGACGATTGAATCTCCAAGTGACTTGGATGAGGTCATGGATAAACAAACTCATTCATAGTAGTAGCATACCAAGAGGCTTGTCCGCTTAGAGTTATGTGTGCTTCTAGTGGAATACCGAACTTGTTCGACTTTAGAAGTTGTAAACAAGAGCTTGGAATCGCAGAAGTAGGGACGGGTGGAAGGCATTCAAGTTGGCTTGCAAAGCATATAGAAATGCTTCTCGATCCTCTGAGGTAAGTGGTTGGAAAAGCCTCTGCACAAATGTCTCGAGCCTCAACGAGACTAGCAGAAGAAATCGGTTACATTCGAAATCGAAAGATTTTTTAGTCAGATCGATTAGAACTGCTGATGGTGAATACTCATCTGACGAAGACTGTCGCTCTGACACACTTTCCAGGCTGTACGGAGCCACCGACGACTGCCCCTAGGTTCTTTTTGGGAAGTTCTGATTCTAGGGTATTTACTCGTAAAATTGTGACAACCGAATGGATCGAATGGGCGATTGAAAGTTTTACTCCGTATAAGTCTCCGGGAAAAGAAGGAATCATTCCTTTCCTATTTCAAAGAGGATATGAAAACTTCAAGCATATTTTGAAAAAGTCCTTCCCTGTAGTTTTACAACATTCAATTAGTGTGGCGGGAAATAATTGTAAAATTCATTCCTTTGCCACGTTACTAATGAGAAGGGAAAGAGCTTTGGGCCGATCTATGGAACAATAATTCGACCACTATATTCGTAATGGTAGTTTGAGCGAGCACTCGCTGCATGCAATGCAACATGTATATCAGCGGGAGAAGTCTACTACCACCCTGTTACACAACGTTTTCTACAACATTGAAAAACTATTTTCGCAAAAGCAATCAACCTTACGAGTTTTGCTTGAGCTATAGAGTTTGCTTGGAAATTCTATGAACCATGTCGATCACACAGAAAATACAGAAGAATTTTTGCAGTATCAGTATCTTTTATGACGGCTGAATGCAATTCGAGTATTTTCACTGCTTTTTCGCATTCGAGTATTTTCACTGACTAAATCAAGGGATTTTTTAACCAAACAATCTCATCTCTCAGCAGATTCTCACAAGTGAGACCGTTTTGGGAACCACGCCGTCTATCTCCACGTCACAGGCTGGGACATAGCTATGGAAATTTGTCGTAAAGCGACTCTCGCGAGCAACTGCGTTCACTAGCAAACCATAAACCGTTTTATTTTTCTTTAGGCCGGAAGAACACACTGCTGTAAAGTTATCAGGGTATGTGTTGAGTCGGTGAGGGTCTGAGAAGTTTTGCTATTCCCATCATTAATAACAAAGTCAGGAGGATCATCCGATTTAGCCCCGTCTTGGAGCATCATTTCCAGGAAACACTATGCAGAAAAAGACGCTTTGCAAGAAAATGGCAGAGCAAGTATAATAAAAGAAACTGAACTGATAGACACTATGGGTACATATCTGCAGTGCTGACGATCAAACTGTCACTGATCACACGCCGTCGCTCTATTAGTGTGATTGCGCTGCTATTATTCTAAACCAGTACCTATTGGTACTAGGTACAATTTACCTGATTTACTAGACCAAAAAAAAAAGTCTCTTCGTAGAATGGTTGGAATACGATGTCACATAAACAAATGTAACTTTAATTAACCGAGATCTCGGCGAAAGCTTTGTTTTCTGAGTGCTCGACTGTATAGAATTTGGTAAAACATGCAGAAAAGGCTGAGATTCAGTAGAATAAATTAAGAGTGCAGATAAATGGCTTACTTTCGTTTATTTTTAATGTCTGGCTTACAGTCATTCTAGAAATGCACAGAAATATTCACAAAACTAAAAATTCGTGTGTCTGATATTTCTTGAAGTAGATCATTTTTGGAACAAAAAAATTCAATACATTGTTTCACAGTTTCATTAGTATTGAGAGAGACTAAGAAAAAATAGGTAATCTTTGGAAAAACTATGTTAGTTGAAACTCGAACTGATAATCATTTGCTCAATTAGTACGCATCTTTATTAACGAAGCCATACCGACACACAGTCTCTTGTTCCGAAAATGACATACATACACTTTACTAGAGTGCTATCTATCGAAAACTCACTCAATTTCGGCCCTTAATCTTACATGTTAAAACATGTAAAATTTTAAGTTCAAACTAAAAATACTCGGCATAATAACTTTCACATCACTTGACGTACACTATCTTATTGTGTGCCACTTGTTTAATACAAACGGGAGCTTATCTTTACCATAAATTGGCCCCGGTCTCTACTAGTTCTAATATTGCTTTATATATTCTCCACTGCCCCTGCCAAATATATATTTGAATACAAACAAAATGTGTGTATGTTAACCATCCTATCTCCCACCAGCTGGTAGTGATTTACAGAAAAAAGTTTTTTGGATATACTTAAATATATTCATGCAAATAACTTGGTTCACGGATTTAGGTAGGTGTTAGCTCAATTGACTTTCCGATGACCTATTTCGTATACAGAGCTACCATGTTCCGAGGTAATCGTTCCATCAACCAGCCCCGCCTTAATGTAATGTTTGCATCCGTTGGATTCTAACATTACAGTAAAACTTTCGATTCCTTACAGGAAGAAATTTTAGTGTATACTTTGATTTGTATATACTTTAATTTGTATATATAGTGGTTGCATCTCCCCTCTGCTGTACTACCAGCTTATTAAATTCAAAATTTTTATATGTTACAAATAAATCGCAGAGAACAGATATGTTCGTACAAGCAAGATTAAAATACTTTGTTTTAATTAAGTTTTGTTTTTTTTTTTTGTGTTTCGAATTTATCTCGTCAGTAACTAGCACCATCTGGGTGTCTAGTAAGACGATGTATCTAAACTAGTACCCAAATTAGCACTAGTTAGACACAAAAAATTCCAAACAGTTCACACGACATATGTGAACGCCTAAAGCCACTTGTCCCGAGTGATGTCCCGGGAAGCAAATATAGCTCTGGTTTGCTGACGAGAAAGCGAAGACGAACTCTTGTCACTAATGACTAGTGCTAATTTGGGAACTAGTTTAGATACATCGTCTAACTAGACACCCAGATGGTGCTAGTTACTGACGAGATGAATTCGAAACACAAAAAAAAACAAAACTTAATTAAAATTAGGTCTTGTGCCCTTAACGCGCAAAACGGTTTAGTCCAATTTTTATCGCATACTTTGTTTTGCCATTTGAACTAATATCCGCTAAAACACATGGCACCATACTGGTATATCCCAATATAATTATAACGGACATCAATTGTGTGGTCCACTGTAAATTCAGTAAAACTCACGCATTAAACGGAGTAATGGAAGGACATCACAATTACCTTTGGTAGCGCCGTAATTTTTTTTACTGAATTTTTACGCTTGAGATGGATGTCTGTTCTCTGTGCCTAAATTTATGTTGCTGCTCAGTTTTGCACGACCCAGAGGGAACTTGGCCTTAATCCCACTGCTCTATTGTCGATGTTAGGTGATATTTGCTATGGAATATTGTTTGTTTGGGGTCATTCATAAACCATGTTTCGCATAAAAGGAAAAAATAGTCCAAAATAAAACTTGCCGTCCAAGTTTATTTCAAATTGTTGTTGGTTTTATTATCCCCGCTGTAGTAGTACGACTCAATTGATTTTTAGTTTTTTATCGGCACTATATGTTACGTTACGCACTTTTCCAACGGTCAATACGCGACATCATTTATGAACGGCCCTTTTGTGATAATATTCAGAGCAGACAATCCAACGAAAAAAAGGATTGACAGGTTTTAGTGCGCTTTCAGCACCTTGTGTCACATCTTTATATTTGTTATACATAGTAAAAATGTCAAATCATATGATGTGATGGCCGGAAGATTGGAGCTGCTAACCGCCCTCCCTTCCCTCCATTTGAATAAAAACAAAATGTTGAAAATTTCTCACCCTTCAGCTAACCGAATTTGTGATATTTTCCAACCGTTTCGATAGATACGATCATTAACAAAAACCTTCACTCATTAGCACCAATTTATAAATTTTCTTCAAATAACGACTTCTCCACCTGCTCCCGCCGCTGCACCACCACCGCCACCGGATCGCGTGTCAGAATCAGATCCTGTCATTCGTCATCGGCGGCTTGTCTGGGTTTGATTAATGAAGAAAAGGAGAAAAAAAGGAAACACGGAATGAAATCCAGAAGAACCGGCTGAGCCACAATATGGTCTGCGAGGACTGAGGTGGGAGAAAATAAAAGTGAAACCGTTTCATCTGACGTGTTGACGGTACAAAAGACGGCCGCCGGCCGGAGCAATAAATGATATCCTTATCCGTACCGGTCGCTCGGCTTGATCTGCACGATTTTATATAATTTGTGCAGGCTTTTAGATCGAAGGCAAAACGGCCGCTTTTTGTTAATAATGTTTTCTTTCATTCAAAAGTTTTATAATTTTTAACGTGCCGAGCTGTCTGGTGTAATGTGTAAGGAATTAGGGTGTCTTCGTGCTGTTTTGGATTCTGAGAATGGTTTTATGGTTCTTGTTTTGCTTCTGAATTTCTATACAAGATAACCAATTAAAAAATGGTGTTAACGAAAATGTGAGATTGAAGGAGTTAGGCATCTACGGTTGAATATAAGGATTGGCTTTTGAGTAAGATTTTTGTTTAAATTTTGACGCTTGCATGCATCGGTCTGTTTCGTACTATTGATTGATTGACACCCCGACTGGACAATGACATGTTCCAAACGATGATTTATTGAAACTAGTTGAAATGATTACTTCCTCTTCTTGGCACAATGCCCATTAATTACTGCTTCTAAGCTGACTGAACAATGCGAAAGTGGGCCACGAAGATTTTCCACCCAAACATTATTGTGCATGAAAACAGCTACCCATGCTCGAGGTTATTCTATTAATTTCATTCATGTAGAGAGCATTTAGAAAAGTTCCATTTAAACATGAATAGGATGGTGGTTTTCCTCCTTCAGGCACTACAAGTGCGGGTAAGTAATGACCATTAGAATAGAACAATGCGATGAATACCTCATAGTATAAAGAGCCGTTGTGGAGAGAAACAAAAGAAACATGGTCAGCATATCCATCATGGCAAAGATAGACGAATTGATGGAAGGCAGGCGTTTCGGTGAAGTGGAAACGTAGCTCCTATGTAACATATATCTGTAATGTCCCAGTCCTGTGTAACCGAGTTTTTGAAGCTAAGTCTACCTTAAAACCAACAATATAGCCTACGGAGCTGTGAGCCCACCGCTGCTGACACCGACTGGTAACACACCGAGAGCATCCGTTTTTGTATTCCTTGGTAAAATAGTGCATCCATTGGACAACCGGAAATTGGATCATGCAGATTCGTCCGAAGCGAAAGAGAGACAACTCAAAACACAGTTAAGCAGAAGTCGGCTTTCATTTCCATTGATTTCACCATCGATGCTACCAGCAAAACGTCATTATGCGTCATCACCATCATCATCGGATAGATTTTCTGGCTATATTTAAGGGACGATGATCCTTTTTAAACTCATTGGGAATGGTGCGAAACTATTCAATCGATTATACTGCCTTTAATCAATATATTACTCTCACATCCGTATCAATATCTTTGCTTCGTTACTAAGTTCTAAGCAGTATTATAACAAAACTGGCATGTAAAATGCAAAATTCATTCGCAACGTGTTTATGTTCAATTTCCCCTTTGGCGGTAACATTAGGATTAATTAGAGAACAGCTACCCTAGATGTGCAGTAGTAGATTCCTAGAATACAAACAAACCGAATATGCTGTTTCAGAACCACGCTCATTCAATGGAAGATATTGTTTTTAATGCTTACAAGCCTAATTACTGAACACAACACAATATCTCCATGGACGGATTGAATAACATGCATCCACAAAATGAACCGGCATTAATTATTTTTCGACATGATGATTGTGGAAACAGGCTGCCGGCTGAGTAATTTGATCGGTTGATTTGCAAAATACGAAACATGTGCTGGAACATTTCGCAGCACAACGATGATTAGTATGATTTGTAGAAACAATGCCGTAGCAGTTCTTTTAGCGCGCGGTGTGCCACCCTTGGCGTGTCCAATGACTAGTGATAAAATGTTGCATCGTATATTACATGTATTACCGACCTGAGCCTACTGGAACAATTAATGTGACTCGTGGTGGCAGCATTTCGAGTCAACTGTTAATTAAGTAATAGTTTACATTGCTCAAAAATTGTCATCAACTAATTAGTATATTCATCCATCGAACGCATTTGTTTCGTATATCTTCATAAGGAAGGACTGTGAATACAAGTAAAATACAGAATAAAGCCAAACTAACACCTGCCTGATCCGATTCGGTGACAGCGAGAAGGGAGATTTTGTAGTGCTTGGTAAGCAGAGCGACGTGTCTCTAGACGAAGGCCGGTGAGTGACTGTATCTGTGTGTTGAGGATAAAGGGCAAATTCTTCAACTATAGCTTGACCAACGCACCTACAAATGACAAACTCGACGATTTGAAAGATGAATTCTATGAGTGTTTTGACAAGACCTTAGGAGAAAGCCCAAAGCATGATATACAACTCATCATACACAGGTCCAGAGGGAAGAAATCTTTCGTCGTGTTATTGACATCGAGAGGCTCCACTCAACAACCAACGATTACGGTCTAATGTTGATGAATCTTGGTAACAACAACCAGGTTGTCTGTGGTACCTAGTTTACACGAACAAATATTCGGAAACGCACCGGAATGGTGAAACTTGCTCGCAAATCCAGACGTAAGAAAACTAGGTGACATACAACATACCACAACTGTTAGCTGAGGGTGTCGGCGAGGATTATGCCAGAAAGCGCGATGAAAGAATCGATGATCGGCGAACGAAAGGTAACATGAGCTCTATGTGGCTAGAAGGTCCATGAGGCAGTTCGTAGAACATCCTCAGAAGTGTTGGCTCGCACGCGTGGTAACTAGGTCAATCCGATGCTAAGTGCCAAAGACCAGAAAAATCTGGTCAGAAGCCGAATGCTTGCAGCGGCTACACGTCGGAAATAGGGAACGATATGGTGGGTTGAGGGAAATCGAGGAAAAACTTCATCGGCGTAAGAAACGTGGGCACGACGAAATGGTACTCACCGAGTCAGAGGACATCTTTGTGAGTAAATACTCGCGGAAATTCTACAAAACGATCAACAACATGAGAAAAAAAAGCTCTCTGATGTCGCTCGAGATTAACTACCGGAACGGGAATCTGTTAACAGGTCGTACAGAATAGGCTCCCAGGTGAAAGGCATATTTTGAATTACTATCGAACGGAAAAATGAGTACAGAAGGCACACACAGAATGAGGATTGATGATGATGGGCAAGCCTTGGATCCACCCACCTAGCGTGACGGACGGATTCTTGGTCGAATTTCTGAACTACGAAGCAATCCTGCGTGATCTGAATGGTCTGGATGGAAAAGAAACTACCATATATTGAAGTAGTTGAGGTCTCGTTCGATGCAGTTCGTTTTTTCCCGAAACATTTTTCTGCAGTTCCGAAGTTTTGTTGGGTGGACCATTTCCAACGGGACGATTTTGACATCATTGTGCTGCTCGCTAAGAAAAGAAGCTTCTATGTGCACGCAGCTCACCTGGGTTCGATTCCCAAACCCTGCATATAGTGTTTACAGATTTTTCTAACGAGATTTTTTTAGCCCGGCGAATGACCATAAGGTTAAAACATCTATAATCGAAATAAAAAAAGCTTTGTCATCATGTGAAATAAGAGCGACACGACACGACGATCGCCCGGCCTACCGCTACTGACTGGCGGTATTCTGAAGTGGTCATCATACATGAGAGTAGGAAGGTGTTAGAACGATTTCGTCATGCTGGTGCCTGGTACGGACACCGGCGTGCCACTGCTGGTACTCGTTCAACCGGTATGCCAAAGCTGACTTGTGGTAAGCTGTTTGCTTCGTCAGTCATCGTACAGCGATATGTACAAAGTCCCGGACCTGAATTCCTCAACGGCGAAAGCACGTAAACGCAAACCACATCTTCCGCTACCCAACTCTTCAACCAGTTCGAAACTACAAAGGCTAGACCAAATAAGGTTCGTGTTGTTTTGTCTGACCTGAAGAAAGCAATCGCGTTTGCTTGTGATAAGTTCTTCATGTTGGAGTACTGCGTATATCTACCTTCACAGGACGTGGAGATTGACGGTGTGGTCACCAAGTTGAGTATGGCTGCCGAAGACTAGCTGAAGCGCGGAGTTGTCCATTTCAAGGACTTTCGCTTTAAGATACTTGGATGTGAACAAATACGTTTGGTATCGTTTGTAGATCAGTTATTTTTTATTTCCAACCAGACTCTTTTCAAGTGACCTCCAGTACGTTTAAACCTGGCTTAAGCGCTAAGGCGGGGTGAAGAAATCGGCCCTACGGCACAGTATAGCAGTGGCGTAGTAAGAAAATTTGTGGGGGGGGAGTATATGTATTTTTGTGTATATTAGTACAATATATGTATGTATGTTTTTAGAGAGCAGAAAAGAATGTTCGAAACACCCTGAGCAGAAACGGTGCTGTAGTAGGTTTCCTTGGCCATTGTGGAAGTGAATCGCATGGTGATTGCTGTGGGTATACCTCTGTCACTCTCTCCAGTCCATTTTCGCCGTCAGGGAAGTACTACAGAATGTGACGTCAATGATAGATTCTTTCCCGTTTCTCCAAAATGTACCAACGGAACATTCATTGCACAATCGTACGTCTAACTTCAACAGAGCTTCCTGTAGGATACATCCTTTTGTGTTGGTTACTCTACTGCCCACTTCACAGCCGAGGCATTGGATTCACCACCAATGACTACCGGCTTTCGGCTGATCAGCTGCTCGGTTAACTGTTAGCCTGAACCTTGGATGTGCGCAACAGCTGCACACGAAGACGTCATTGATTTTGGCATTCATGATGATTTTTGGTCACGAGTGTTCTGAAGTTAACTCGGAATGTTGTTTGATTCATGAAGTGGCTTGACCTTTCATCCATTTAATTTACGACATTCCTCTAGCTTTCTGTCATTCTCTCCATCTATTTCGCTTAGATCCTCTGCGTACTTCAACCATTTAGCACCGAACTCAACTAGAATACTAACCAGCAGTAATTTCTGTGAACCGTTTATCTCCCGTTTTCATGAGCTATTTGGCTTTCGTCTCACTGATCCATTTAGTTTCTGATAGAATGCGCAGGGCCGGCGGATAGCGTGGGTAGTATGGGTAGTACTACCCACTCGAAAATAATCGAGTGGGTAATTACCCACTCGAAATTTTGGACATTTTCATAAATTTCAAATCTAGCGCGTATGTAACTCGGGCACACATTTGAAAATATCGATGCACAACAACTTCATTTACACAAACACACTGCAAGTAATTTAATGTAAATGTAATGCAAGCGTGTGTATTGCGAAAATGAAACAAATCCCTATTCTATTACCTTCCCCCTATGCTTACTACCCACTCGTGCTAAAAGTGAAACACCGGCCCTGAGAATGCGTCCTTGGCGGTAAACTCAGCTTAATCTGACTGAGAGTTCCCCGGTAGCGGAATTTCTTTCGAAACTGATACCCGTTCCCTTGAGCCATTTAGCTCTTACATGGTGAAACTATCCTACTCCGACTGAGAGCTCCCAGGCGGCGGAATTGTTCTCGATACCGATGTCTGTTTCGTGAACCAATTAGCTCCTAGTTTCGGCACGATACAACTGAGCTCCGCTTCGTCGCGATCTACTCGATGTAGTCCATGGCGGTAGACCTAGCCTTAACAATAAGCCAGGTCTGCCAGGTGCCGAGGTCTTCCGCCAATTTTCACAACGAGCAAATATTCTCAGGAGATAACTTATGTAAAAGAAATTTAGAGAATTCTATTTAAAATATTAGGCACCTTTTTGTCGAACATATTAATTTTTTTAAATTTCAAAATACTTCGGGGGGAGGGGGGTTGCTTGGGCTTGTCCCCAAGGATATATTGGGTATCTGATAACTAAATGCCCATAAAGGATTAATTTTCTTTCTACAATAATTGGATCTTGATGGGGTGCTCACCCGGGAGACATTATAAGGTTGTATTAAACAACGGTACTATCAAAGATGGAATACAGGTGTTTCTGTTTCTGATCCGATGCGAATACTCATGTGATCAAATTGAAATGAATGCCGTATTGTTGTTTGTGCATTGTCTTAGGTTGCATGCAGTCGACTCATCATATGGGCTTTCGAAGTGCTAGCGGGTAAAGACAGTTTCTGAGACCTCGTCTGCTCATCCGATGTGAGATTACGAATCCATCGGTTATTGAAAAATTCGAAATGCTTGTCGACTGCTGATTGCCAACCAAATTTATGAAGTGTACTTTAGTCATATGGTGTAAGATATTAATTCTTCTAAGTATGCTTCAGTCCGTGTCAATCGCCTAGATAATACCACTAATACCACTGCGTTCTTCAACACGTCCATGCAAGAAGAGAATCGTAGAATCCCGGATAATCTACGTTTGAGGGAGATCCCATTTTTTTGGCAAATAAATACAAATATGTTGACTGCAAGCAAATGTTTTTCTGTATTTTCAACAACAATATATCCGTTTCCTACAATCTCAATGATCCTGTATCAGTTTACGTCGTAGAATTAGCTGCAATTCAGTATACCCTCAGCATCATTGACATTCAGCCCATAGACTATTATTTCATCTTCACTGATATTCTAAGTGCAATTGAGCGTCTTCGACCAATGAAGATCGATAAACACTCCCGGTATTTCGTGGGGAACATACATGGTATGAGTTGCTGCTCATTTTTCGATTTCGGGAAACGAGAGTGCAGACTCCCTCACGAAAATCGTTTTTAATGAGTTTTTCAGTATGTCTTATTGGAGAACGATCAATAGTTGGCAAACTGCATGTAAGAAATGGGGACCTGGGGCGTATCGACGAACGTGTGGTAACTACACTAATGAAGTAGTAACATCATAAATATATGCAGATCACAAAGGTTAGCAGAAAATCAAAGATGAAATATGGCAATAAAATCACTTGAAATGTACAAAACAAAGTAATACTGTATCGATTTTGTTGGTTATTTTCGGCGAATTTGAGACTAAGAGAAACGAAAGCAATGAAACTGAAAGACGGATAGGTATTCTAGAGCGAATCAGTTATAAACTTAGAACGGAAAACTAGATCTAGGCAGGCTCATACGGACATGATCGCAAGGAAATGTGATGAATTCTTTGCCTTCTGCTAAGTAGGAGTTGGGCGTTGCACCCAAGTCTACCGCATGGTCCATGGTAGAACATAACTCATCATCATGTTTTACCGCCGACGCCGGTAGACTTGGGTGCAACGCCCAACTCCTACTTAGCAGAAGGCAAAGGATTCTTCACATTTCCTTTCGATCATGTCCATATGAGCCTGCCTAGTCCTAGTTTTCCGTTCTAAGTTTATAACTGATTCGCTCTAGACTACCTATCCGTCTTTTAATTTCATTGCATTCGTTTCTCTTAGTCTCAAACTTGCCGAAAATAATCAACAAAATCGGTACAGTAGAACCTTGCGGCAATTAAAACATAGTAACAAAGCAAAGTAATGTAAAATGAAATGAAAATAAAGATAATTTTAACCTTAAAAACGAAAGCATGGTTCAAGGGATTGAATATAAGTCGGGATTTTATTCGTTTGATGTCTAGGTTCATGGCCAATCACAATACGTTCGATGCTCATTTCTTTGATAATAGACTTAATGAGAGTAATCTTTTGGTTTCTGGCGCGAGTTACCAAGATATCGAGTACGTTGTTTGGTCGTGTGAAGAATGTCGTTATGTTAGGTACCATTTGGAAGATTCCTTATGGGCCCAAGGAACCACTCAACGTTCCATTTCGAGATAGCTTGGTAAGCCAAGACCTCTCTTACATATTGCAGATCTATCTTTTCTAGAAAACCATGAATATACAAGTTTGAATCTTTCACTTTCTTTATTTGTGTTGTAAATCCCCTGTCCAGATGCTATGCTATACCGATGTTTAAATATTCTTTTAGTTATAAGTCACAGTCTTCGAATTTGAATTCGAAACGGAAACGCAAGGATTTATTTCAACTCCAACGAACGTAACGGGTGTGATTGAATTTCGATATTGCTTTTTTTAAATTCAATTGGAATCAAACGAAAGGTAATGATAAAATTTATGGGTTTCAAGAAAAATAAACGCTTTAATCGAGCCAGGCATTATAATTTTCACTCACTCACGTAAGAAGAAGCTTATCCGATGTCCAACTTTTCCGAGATAAGATGAGTCGCAAAATTCTCCGTCTCCACAAACAGCGTGAGAATAATTTTAATTTTTCGGATAAAATTTATCTATGTTTTTCATTCTCACCGGAGAAGATGATAATATTTTATATTCGTGGAAATCATTAAAAGTTGTAATATATACACTTCATTTCCAAGAAAAGCGCCAAAGAAGTACGATAGACTTGTTTTTTCGTGTTTTGGAATAGCGCTAGCAAGGCAGAGAGCGCAAAAAGGATACCGCAATAAACTCATTCGCTCATTCTCCGGCGGATTTATTTATCTGGAGAAATAGTGCGCTGTATTTATCCGGAGAAGTTGTGTGAGTGCCAGTGCCTTCGAGCTCAATTGGATTGGACAGTTTGCTCTGGGGGCAAAAGGAAAATCATGGCCATGCAAGTTTTCACCTACCTGCGCACAATATTTGCTGCTGGCGACGGGTGATGTTGGCTGTCGTGACGATGAACGATGGTGGACCCACACCGGGAAGCGAGATGGTGGCGGGTGACGCTTCGACGGGAAAACGGCGTTGTGGTTCGTGTGCGAATGGCTGTTTACCTTTCTGAATCGAAAGTTTCTATGTAACCGCACGCCAAAACCCGTAACCCGTAAGTAGGATCGGAATGAAATTTGTTAGCAGTTCACGGGGTTGCTTTCATTCGAGATTAAGTTTGGTCCAACCGGTTTAGCCACCTCCGAGAAACCGATGTAATTGTTATTTTAAATGTGTGTACTTCCGCCGAGACTTCCGAAACCGTCGATGGTGGCTAATGTGGGCAAAGAGATTTTGAATTGACTAGTAGTGACCACTAGTAGTAGTGACCACTTTTTTACATTCATCGCAGTATTCGCTAAAATCGGAATTTTCTGCGTGATCGTACTCATCACCCTGTGATTCAGGAACTAGAAGTCGGATCCACACAAAAATCAATAGCAGCCGATGGAAACGTTGGACCTTTAAGATTAACCCTTGTGAAGGCAAGCTAAAATCCTAACATAAAAGGGCAAGCCGGGCCTCTCAGGCCCGTCTAAATTCAAGCTCCTTTTTGCCGTTCTCATATAGAAAGGTTATGCAATCGGTCGAAATTTCAACTTTTTAACCGAGACCCGCAGGGCCAAATCTCTTATACCATTCGACTCAGTTCGTAGAGATCGTAAAATGTCTGTATGTGTATGTGTATGTGTATGTATGTATGTATGTATGGATGTATGTATATCGCAAACAATCTCACCGATTTTTCTCTGAGGTGGCTGGACCGATTTGTACAAATTTAGTCTCAAATGAAAGGTGCAGCCTTCTCATCGGTCGTTATTGATTTTTTTTATTGATCCTACTCTCGGTTCTGGAGTTACGTCTTGAAGAGTACAATCACACAGCAAATTTCCATAGAAACTGATACCACCATGATGTCCAAATGATGCAATATATATTAAAATATGTGCAACATTACTTGGCTTTGCATGTCTAGATGATTAATGACCCACCGAAGGCACTTCGACCACATTGGCCAGCTATGGCGGTTCTTGATGCCCCGGGGAACTTACCAAGTTCCTAAGATAATGTCATACCTATTTCTCAGCGAATTCTTTGCCGATTTTTACAAACTTGGTTTCAAATGAAAGGTACAGCATTCCCATTGGCTGCTGTTGGATTTCTAATTGATCCGACTTCCGGTTCCGGAATTACAGGATGATGAGTACGATCACGCAGCGAATCCCGATTTCAGCGTATAAGGCGATGGATGTAAAAAGTCATTTTTTTCCAAAAGTACTCGGAAGATCACGTCGACTGTCGATTGGTTCTGAGCTCCATTTCGTTTGAACACGACCAGTAAATGTTTCTGGGTTGCTATTAATTTCTTCTGATGCATAACCGGAGTACATATTCATATTTTTCTGCATCAGATTCATCGTCGGAAGCAATATTATTCACATCTTCTTCCTCGCTTTGCAAATCAGTTTCGGAATCGTCTGCTGTTGAATTTGCTCGAATTTCTTCCATTATTTCAAATTCTTTGAGACTATTGAAAACATGGGCATATCGTCTTATAGCCATTACAATTTTTTGTTGCTTTTAGATCCTACAATTTAAATAATTACGACAACTATAACACAAAAAATAGACAACAAAAATAGACAATAACGACAGAGTTAGGTTCTGTTGTATCCAAATAATTGTCAAGTAGACCAGAGTGGGTGAAATAAAAGTATTTACCTAAAAAAACATGACACACGTCATTATCGTATGCTATTTTTACATTTCTTATAAAAGAAATGAATAGAATTCGCTCAAACTTTCAAGATTTTCTTCTTATAAGAAAAGGTAAAAAGATAAAATCAATCAAAACATGAAAAAATTCCTGCTAACATGAAGATGAACTCATCAAAATGTTTTTTTAAGATAAATATTATTGTATAAAACCCGTGGTATTCCTAGTAAATATTGCATGCACACCGGGCCTGCCAGGCCCGGCTTGCCTTTTTGTACATGTAAAAAATTCAAACATAGCTGCGCATCACTCCATAGATGAAAATTTCACAATTCTTTATTTTTGTTATAGATTTCAAAGCTACTTATCAAAATCTCCATGCCCAAGCTTATACTGCATACACATTTTTTTGTAACTAAAAAATTGTAACGTGCCGGGCCTCTGAGACCCGGTTGCCTTTTTGAGGGTTAAGAACGGGAAAATGTTTTCGGCAGTACAGTCACGTAAGAATGTCACGAAACCAGTTAAAAACACGTATTTACGGACATAAATCTCTGATAAACAAATTAGATCAGAGACTAGCAGATGGCCACAAATATGACTATAATGAAATACAAGAGCTAAAAGAGAGAACCGCTCTCATGGAACAACCAACACCGTTTCGATCTAAAAAACCCCACAATTATTGATACCAGCTTCAAAACCAGTGCTCTCCCTATCTTAGAGATGTGTCACATCTCGACTAGGGTAACAGGGGTATTTTGGACCGCTTTAGGAAGTCATGAGAAAAAAATCTGAAAAAATACGGTTTGGCTACGTAATTTGGATCATTTAACAGGGCTAATATGTACGGACTTATCATTTTTTGGATAAATAGTATTCTAAATAGTCAAATAAACGTAAATACTTGGGAAAAATGAATAATCGTTAACGCGCATTTTTCTTATTTTGGACCACTCAACTTTATTTTGAACCGTAAACAAAGCATATTTTGGACCATCGATTATCCTTTGTGCCATTGCTGCAAACATATTTTGGATAAATCTCGAAACAGATTTTGGACGATCTAAATAGCATAGCATAGCATAGCATAACAAAAACGACCGCAATCATCATGGGTGGCTGGTACAGTGACATCTTTGTATACAATAGTATAGTTCACTACACACTTGGCCATGTCCTTACGATCGCCAAAGGGAAGGAAATGTTAATTGAATACCTGCTTAAGAAGATGTGGGAAACCCACACAATCTCCATAGGCATTACGGATGTTAGAATTGGTTAGTAGGGAAGGGAATTGAGATGTGGGTTTGGAGTGATTTATATAACATTCAACTATATGGATAATAAAAATTAATTATAAATTAGAATTATCTCACCAAATTCACTTGGCTGGTCTGTAACAGGTGCAGGCTTCCGAAACCACCGTTATGGCACTTAGATGGGGTACCGCAACAATAAAAAATGACACTAAATCCAAAAAATGACACCAGCAGATTTTGGACCATCTAAATGTTCACATATCTTACTTTGTATGATGAATTTGTACATGATTGACTAAGAAGTGCTTTTCTAAGAACAAAAAGTGAACTTTTTTTAAATGCAGAGTAGATATGCCAAGAGCTGTCAGAGTTGATTGGGAGCATGGCGATAATATGTTATCGTTTGGAAATAGCTAACATATTTTGGACATACCCAAAATAACAATTTCCATACATCTAATTGCTTTTTTCAACCTAAAATCAATTTCTTATGAATTTTATAAGCATAATAACGATATTTGCATGAATGAAATGTTTACACTTTAGAAATAATAACTCTTCGATGTTGGTTACAACAATGCTACCTCCTTCTGATTTTGGACCAGTTCAGCTGAAATGTGAAAACACGATTAAAAGTTTTCAATTCATTGCTTCCAATTAAACCATTTCACTCAGAATATAACGGGAGGTGCTTTCTAACATGATAATTTAAGTGTTACATTAGCAATATTTCAATTTGTTATGAGCTTTAAATGAAAAAATGTACAAATCATCGTCAGGTGGTCCAAAATATAGTACTGGTCCAAAATACCCTCGTTACCCTACTCCCCACACAGCACACAGTCAACCGCCGCACAGTGGCTGGAGGCTGGCCAAAATCTCAAAAATTTATTCTTGAAATATTGATATTTTCTATTTTTCCTAAATTTCTCATGTATTGAATGATGTTTATTCAAAATTTTATGATCATTGGATCAGAACATGATTTTTAACATGAGTTTAAACGTAGCAAAGTCCGGACTTTTTAGTGATTTTCATTTCCGAAACCACCATTGCTTGTTTCACTTCAAATACATGTTGCTCTTTTGATTTTGGTTTGATATTAGCACAACAAGTTTCATTGTGTAGAGGAACGGAAGAACTTGGTTAGTGAATAAAATAGATTTGGTAAATTTGCTTGGAACTATGACTTTTTAGTTTAAATATGTTTGAGGTGGTCAGATCAAAAATACTTTTTCCACTAATGTATTCTGTACAAATTTCGGAATCATTTCGGAACGGTCACATAGCATACATTCTATGGGAAATAACCTCTACTTTTCGAATATCATGGTCTCGTTCTGCGCCTAGGCGCGCAAACAGGTTTAAGGAGATTTTGAAGCTTTGTTGCTGATATGGAGGCGCATGGTATTTTGTGTAAAATAGTTAGACAATCTACAGTAAACCAATACGTTATACAATGGATTTAAAGTAGTGTTCTTCATTTTTTATGATATTACTGACATTGGTGGACAGTAACGTAAAATCTATCATGGAAACGGGATCATAGTTATAAGAATGGTTCAATGACACTGTATAGAAAAATGCCATTAATATTTTACGACTTTTGACATAAAAAATGAGCTCAGCACCTTAAAATTAGCTTAAATTGTGATTTTCAGCCAAATTAGGTAACGTTTGAGGTTTTTTCCGACTTTTGTTTGAAGACCCGCCACAGTGCGCCGCGTCGCGCCGTACAAACACCGGCAATCTAAACAGCGCCTATGCAAACATCCTGGAATCCATTAGAAAAATGAGAGAGATCGATACTCGAAACACGATCGCTCTCCAACAAGTAGACACCACAAATACCCACCCAAAATAGATTCAAACCGTTACTACTGCTTATGGTGACCAAGTGCGAGTTCTCGGGGAATTATTTTATCCAATTGGAGCGATTTTAAATCGATTTTAGATCGACAAACTTGATGAGTAAACTCCGTAAGTTATACTATCTCATTGCTACCAAAATCCATACTATACGATCCCCCAAACTATGATATGTACCACAGTGAAAACACCCGATGTTAACCCTCTCAGACCTGACAGTTTCCCGTATGCAATACGAACCATGACATTGTCGAATGAGTAGCACTTCGCGAACATTATGTTTTTATGTTTATTTGTGTAATACATGTAATACAACAGTTACCTTTCGCAATAAATTATGCCCTGAAGAAGATCCCAACCACGGATCGAAAAGAATCAATTTACCTTTAAGATTAAGTTTGTGAAAATCGGCTCCGAAAATTTCGAGAAACTGATGTAAACAACTTGTAACAATTTTTTTTGTATCCATGCTCTTGAACTCGTAACTCCGGAACCAGATGTCGAATCATAATGAAATTCAGTAGCATACGATAGGAATACAGTGAAGACCCGATTTTATCAGCACCCGATTTTATCAGCTTTATATGAAAATTGATAGTTGGTAGTTTAATGGGCTCTAGCAGACGAACCAAATTGAATTCGAGCAAATCCTTTCTTGAGCATATTGTTCTAATATTGGAGATCCGAAATATGCAAAAAAAAATTTTTTTTTTTTTAATTTTGAGGTGTCAGACCCCCTTAAGGGAAGCGTAAGCTAAATAATCAGAAAAGGTTATGAGGCTATATCTAGGGACTAAAGAAGCATATTTTAAGAGAATTTCTTAAAAAGAAACAAAAATGTATGTCCCGATTTTATCAATGACCCGTTTTTATCCGCCTATAAACTCACCAAGCGGCTGATAAAAACAGGCCTTCACTGTATTATGCCTTTTATTTGAATCTAAGTTTGTAAATATCGGTCCACCCATCTCCGAGAAACCGATGTGGATATTTTGTTAATATATCCAGACATACACACAAACATTTTCCGATCTTAACGAACCGAGTCAAATGGTGTTGACAGTCGGCTTTTGGACAAATAGCATAACCTTTCTATATGGGTCGAATTCGGTCCGTTTTAGGGTAGTTAGAAAAATTCACGATAACATCTTAACTAGCAATGGTGCACTATTTCTGAAAGAACCTAATCTGCGGCTTTCATAGCAAAAAAATATTCGATGCTGCAGCTTGGCATCGTTAGCCAGGCACCGCATAAGTAACTCAGTAACTCACACATAGCTGAAACACCTACATCCTACCTAGCTAACTTTGTTTTATGTAGAGCACAAGTAAGAGTGATGCAAAGCATAACGGGTGAGCCAGAACAAGCTGGAATAAATTTGAATTTTCTTTGTAGTCTTATGCACGAGGGAATGAGACAGCCGTCGAGATTGTGTATATTTTTGTTTACGTATTTGTCAAGCTTTCAAAATTGTCCATTTCTGATTAGTTATTCATCATGAAAGTCAACCAATAATACTGCCTCCGAAAACTTTTCTACAAGATTCATGACCAGGATCCCAAATAAGAAGTGGTTAAGGTCCTCTAATCTCGAGGTCCGAAATTGTGCTGTTTTCTGGGGAATAAATTGCAAAGTATCCACTGAATGGGTTTTGATTTTTTACTTTTAAGGTACATGTTTTGATCGACCTTGAAACGTATCAATGACATTGATGTTGCCGAGTAAAAGTATTGGTCCGATTTCAATAAGTTCAGTAATCGTGAATTTGTTAAAATTAAACATTATTTCCTGGCTTGAGTTTGCATCATGCCATTATGGAATAAATACCATTGTTTGGTTAAACTCCCAAAATAGAGAATTAGCTTTAAAAAGGATAATACATCTATAATATTTTGGTAAAATCTGACTCAGTTGGTTCATGAAAATGGTTAGCAAGCTATTTCAGAAGTACATTTAAAATCAAGGATTATAGCTGTCTAAACTCTTTTGTGCATAGCCGCCCAATGCAAAACTTTTTTAATATGAATAAAATCCTGACTTCCAAAAATCCATTTTAATAATGTGATTTAGTTTAGCACAGCTACTTCTGACTCACCCGTTAGTTTGGTAAAGGTTGAACTTTTCTGAACAACAAATGCAACAAGAGTAGAATTTCCGCGCGCAAACGGGTTGATGGAGTTTGGGGAGTAATGCAAACAGTACCAATTTTTTTATGCCGGCACTCTTGATTGTGGTTTAAAGTTTTATCTTCACATTGTTCTAGAGAGCGGTTGGTGTCGTTTTTTATCTCCGCTCGTTTGGCAAATTTCTGTGTTTTGCTTTCTTATGTAACACTTTCCCCCTGCTAAATCGCAGTGGATGCTGTGCGGTTGCGAGTGGTTATGGTTATGGAAATTATTTTAAACTCGTTTTACGCAAGAGATTACTCTTTCGGAATTTGCGGGTTTGGGAAGCAAATTCTTTCTGGCGAATTTGAGCAACTCTATAAATTCAATTGAAGACTACTTGTATACGAGCCAATGTAAGTAAAAATATGTAACAGAATGCAATGTTAGTAACTAATTGTGTAATATACCGTGGTTCGCTAGTAGTTAAAATATCAAAGATCGTTTCAGCTGTGATTGCATTTTGTTATGATCGAGTATTTATCATTGGATTAATTAGACATAATTAGGATACTAATTACAGTTATAAATCAAGAAAGAGACTGTAATTATGGCCTCAGCAAAAGGAACAGCGTCAATTCGAAACGATTATAATTTATTCTATTGAATCATCTCTACAAGTGGACGAATGATATTCCGTAAAGAAAGGGATCATTTGGCATGGCAGAGCGAAGGACCGTGCTCGATGGGGTCATACTACTAGACACAAACTCGTCGCAACATTGAAATCGAGCAATGAAACAATGGAGAGCACATTTTCATTTTATGCCAATGAATGAAATGAATAATGATTATAATTATCGTGTTTGCACCAGATGGATTGTGCTGCCGAGAAGAGATAGGCGGAACGAATTCGATTTCATTTGATTTTGTTTTTATTTTCACAAATATTACAAGTTTTAAAAAAAAAATCATTCAATCTATAACAAAACGTGTTAGATAAAAAATGATTTGCAAAATGCACTGTCGAGCATAGTCTGTCTACCAAGTTCTTCGCAGTTGATGATCATCTTGCTACGCGTGGAAAAATAGTACGTTTAGATATTCCACCCAGGTCATCCAATTTTCACCTCATTCAACGCGTCTGAAGGATAGCACGCAGCAGCCCTGAGGCAGTTTCCGTCGCGCCAATTTTTTCCGCTTTTTACAGCACTTCCGACTACCACTCGTTGCTGGCAAGCAAGCTTCTCGGATTGCTGCTCGTTATTCTTTTATACCGGTTCTTTCCAGCTCGTTTACTCGTACGGAAATGAAACTAATGTAAAATTATGCAAACTTGACAGGCTCGAGTTTTACTTGTGCGACTCGTTCGCTCGAGCTGGTTTTTTTTTACTGTGCACTTTCAGCAGACATTTATGTGCTTTCATGTTCGGATAGTGAATGGGGTGAAATTTCCGGGAAAAATCGGATGAATAACATACGAGATCATATGGCAAATTACGTTTTACTGGTAGACCATGGAACAGAGGTAAATATGCAAATTGAGAAGAAAACTATCGTGTAGCAGATGTGTCAAAATGTAGAACAGCGTCGTGTGACAGGTAAAATGTATATTATGGGAGAAGTCTTCCTGCATGATTTGAGTTTATAGTTTCATTCTGTTCGAAAATGAAGACGTGTATTTTATATACACTCAAGTTTTTTGCGCGGTATTTTTACGCGTTTTTTTTGAATTTACGCGGTATCCATTAACGAGGTTTCCATCAACGCGGATTCGTAAGTTTACGCGGTCTTCATTTACGCGGATTTTGACATTTGCGCGGTTTTCATTTACGCAGATTTTGAAATTTACGCCGTTTTCATTTACGCGAATTTTGAAATTTACGCTGATTTTGAAATTTACGCGGATTTTGAAATTTGCGCGGTTTTCATTTACATATTTTTCATTTACGCAGTTTTCATTTGCGCGGCCATGACATGACTCGTACTATTTACTATAATTCTTCTGAACATACTATAGAGCTAAATCTTACGGTTATTTCACAAAAATGGTTAGTTCGTGCGAATCGAGTACTGATGCACAACCATGCACTGCTAGGCCCCATGCAAAAGTGACCCAGACATCACTTCGTTAAAAGATTAATAACTTCTTTCAACAAAGCCGAATTCACCAGCAGTCTTCGACAAAGTTGTAGACAATTAAATTATCTTTCTTATTTTCACTTACAGTGATAATACGATGCATACAGTGCACCCTAGCGGCAAAAATGCGAGTTAGTGCGTTTTCTCCATGTAAATTGTCGAAAAATCCCATACAAACTTCAGGCACGTTGCGTTGGTCCGGTAGCTAGACTTGTCCGATTTGCTTCAAATTTGGTGCTAGTGCTTCTGGTGGGACTAGGAATCGAATCAGGGGTGGGCCTATAGAGGTGTCACTCTAATACACACATACTTACACACATACATACACACAAGCATTTTCCGTTCTTGACGAACTGAGTCGAAAAGTATATGAAACTCGGCTTTCCGGGCCTCGGTTACGAAATCCGCCTTTGGAGAAATTGCATAACCTTTCTATATGAGACAGGCAAAACATGAAAAAATCGTCTTGGAAACAAAATGGCGGCCACTTGAAAATAAAGTATCGTTTTTACGCATTTTCGTGTACAATTGAAGCTATTCGATCTATTTGTCTAAGAATGAGTAAATTTATAGGTTTTTGGGGTCATTAGACGCGAATTTGAGGTTAGATTTGGAAAATTCAAAATGGCGGATCCAATAAGGCGACTAAAAAAATAAAATCTTTATCAATTTGAATGAAACTTTGTATATATGGGTTTTTGGGTTGCTGAACACGAATTTCAGGTTGAATTTGACAAATTTAAAATGGCAGATCCAATATGACGGACTAAAAAAGTGAAATATTTATTAACATCGATGAAACTTTGAATATAGGTTATTTGGGTTCACTGAACACGAATTTGAGGTGAGATGTGGAAAATTTTAAATGTCGGATGCAATATGGCGGCCAAAAAGTGATCTTGAATAATGTTCATGAAATTTTGATCAAAACAAGTGTTTTCTAAAAGATCGAACAAAATTCTCTGATTAGTTTTGAGGAATTCAAATGATCAACTTACAATTAATCCGCCAATCCAGGTGTATACATGAGTTCTTCGTCTTCCTCAAATAATTGGTTCTCCTGGATTCACATGTTCTCGGTTAGCAATGATCGTTGTTCTTGCGGCGCTGCTTAAACGCTGTTCAAGGTTCTTGATTGGATCGTTGTTCATGGTTTCAGCGTAATTGTAGGCTGTAAGACCAACGGAAATTTCCAAAGTGTTCATTACTTTCAGCACATGGAAAGACCATACCGGCAACTTGTACACACATCAATAAACACTACTGCCACCTATAGAATTAATGTGGACTACCAGAGTTACCTTCAGTCGGTATAGTAATTTGCACGCCAAGTTGGCCAAATTTTTTTTTATTCATTTCGTTTATTTGATAGGCACAAATGCGTTAGCTTGGCGGTGCCAAATGCTTTTGTTTTTACATTTTGGATATCTTAAAACTAGGAGGTTACAATGTTGAAATATTTTTTTTTACAAAGGAAAAGAAAGTTTACAGCTATCTTAAGACTAGAAATAAGATTCAATATACAAGAGAGGGCCAAAAGATTTTTTTATGAAAAAATTTAAAACAAGGGATTCACTTTGATATACAAGAGGGGGAGTAATAGTATTTTACGAAACATTTTACGGTTATCTTAAAACTAACAATATAGTTTAGTACACAAAAGGGGGAACAAATATTTATGAGAAATTTCACAGAAATCTTAAAACTAGGGATTCAATTCTATTTACAAGATGGAGGACAAGAGTTTCAATAAAGAGTAAAAATTATAGCTATCTTACAACTAGGAATACAGAATATTAATTTGAATTTTTTAACTAAAACTTATGTTTGGTCAAGATATTCAGAGGGTGGCTTATTTCCGCATCAGTGTAGCAGCAGTTGTATCAAGGACAGGGGAGAGACAGGGAATAAAGAGCAAAACTTGCAACTTTCGCTCGAACGGGGGGGGGGGGGGGGGGGGGAGGCGGATCAGCGAAACAATTTGCGCCTCAGTCTAGTAAGTCGTCGATTACCGGATTGGCGGATGGTATTCTTCGGACCCGCGGGGAATCCTTCAAAAGTCATCGGACCTCGAGTCGCTCTCGCTTCAGTTTCCTTCTATGCAGGCGTAGTGGTAAGGGCGACGGCGGTTACATAGTGGCAATCTGGAGCTGATCGGTTCCACAAGGCAGGAGGAAACTCTAAAAACGAGAAATAAAAGAGAGGGGCTAAATTGGGATATTTATCGTTTTTATGAAGGTATAAATAAGGGACATATAGGGGAAATCACGAGTTGCCAGCATATCTCAGACTGGTACATTGGGTGGTCTACCTCGGGCCCGAAGGGATTCCTTTAACTGAGACCTTTCGTCACAATACCCGGCGCATACCCAGACAACGTGGTCGATGTCGTGATAGCCCTCGTCACAAGCGCACAGACTACTCTCCGCAAGCCCAATACGCCGCAAATGCGCATCCATGGTGTAGTGATTGGACATAAGTCGGGACATTACACGAATAAAATCCCGACCCACATCCATCCCCCCGAACCAAGGCTTCGTTGATACCTTTAGGATAATCGAATGTAGCCATCGTCCATCCCCATTGCTCCACGAGGTTTGCCAACTGTTGAGCGTCCTCTGACGACGAATACTAAAAAATTCGTTGAAGCAGATTGGTCTTTCGTATATGTCACCATTTAATGCGCCCACCTTTGCTAATGAGTCGGCCTTTTCATTGCCCGGGATAGAACAATGAGAGGGGACCCAAACAAAGGTAATCTGATAAGATTTTTCAGATAACGTACACAAGGACTCCTGTATCTTCCCCAGAAAATACGGTAATTGCTTTTTAGGCTTCACCGCACGAAGAGCCTCGATAGAGCTGAGGCTGTCCGAAACGATGAAGTAGTGATCTGTGGGCAGAGTGTCGATGATCCCAAGGGTGTACTGAATTGCAGCTAACTCTGCGACGTAAACTGAAGCAGGATCATTGAGCTTGAATGAAGCGGTGATAGTATTGTTGAAGATACCGAAGCCAGTGGACCCATCGAGATTTGATCCGTCAGTGTAGAACATTTTGTCACAGTCGACTTCTCGGAATTTATTATAAAATATATTGGGGATCACCTGCGGGTGTATATGGTCCGGGATTCCACGAATCTCTTCCTTCATGGATGTGTCGAAGAATACAGTAGAATCAGAAGTATCTAGGACAGCAAAGGGCGTTTTTATTCTTCTCTTGATTTGCTCTAGGGTGCATTCCATCCCTGACCAGAGGCCGCGAAAACGACTAAAAGTGTAGATAGCTGTCCCAAGCGGAACCCCAACCTGTCCGCCCGAGATATAGCTGATAAACTGAGAGTGTCGTAGTGCCTGGAAAAATGTCTATGGTTTTTCCTCAAACAACGTAACGTTCGTTTTAGCCGTGTCGACGAATGTCGACAAAGAATAAAGGGGTGGTTTCTGATTTAATAATCCGTATATTTAACGCTATTACAATTATAATTTCAAGTTTAGTAAGAAATATAACATTTTAATAAACTTACGTTTAGTACCCTTCCTCTTATAAATTTTCTTATCTTCCTCCCTATTCTTCTTCTTTTTATCCTTATCTATTGCAAGTGTTCCATTCTTATTAATTTATTCGTATTTGTTTTAGGAATCGTTACGTTTTAATACTGTGCCGGAGGCTTGTGAATATTTTCACGCATTCACCTCGTTATTCAAACTCTTTTGGATTTTAAGGTCAGGCACGTTACTAGATGTAAGTTCAGCTGTAAGCACCAACTAGTTCAAGTAATTGGATTAATTTAGTCTTTAATAAATTCAACTTTAGATTTAAGATTTGTAGTTATCGATCACTTGTTTCGTGGTTTTAACTTTTTTGACAACTCTCAGCGAAGACATAAGATCGACCGAAAGCTGAGTGCATAACAGTGTTGCCTGCGCTGATCTATACAATAGAAGGTGAGATGCAACGACCGAGGGGTCGTGATAAGCCGGATTTGGCATCTTGCCATTACGCAAAAAAGACCATGGAGTGGTATGTCGCAAACAACGTCCAGGTGGAACTTCAAGAAGACGTGAAAGATAGTTGTCAGCGAGCGGTAGTTTAAGGCAAACTGACGTTATGCGAATAGGAAAGTGACCAACGAGGCTGTGCAAAACAATTTTTGCGATGTTGGAATTTTCTTCATCGCCGGTCATAAAATCAGTGACGGTTTAAAAAACCTGTTTTAATCCACCTAGCGGTGCAATTGTGCCTTTCTCATTTCTCTAAACTATGGCACGGAGGCTTTTTATGTTCAACATAATTGTGGAAATGTCCATTACATTCTTAGTACACTTTGCACTTATACACAATGGCATGCCAGCCACGAACTTGATGAGCTACGTGTCGACGGTGAAACACTTGAAACAAAAAAATATCATACTCCATTAGCCTAATCAGCATTAGATCAATGTTATCTGCTTGCTAACTCATTTTGTCATGCGGGGATGGGTATGTGAGGAGGGCGAAAGTCCCATGAACGAACGACTCCCCAGCTTAAATTGGTATGCTTTGTAATATAGTGGTGGTTCAAAGATGATGGGGTTGAAAGGGAGGGGTATGAGGTGGTGGTCTGAGGGGTGATTTAAGGAGATTTTTAAAGGAGGAGAGTGAACAGTAGAGGGGGGTGTAACCCCTCTCCGTAAACCATCAACTACGTACCTGTTAAAATCCAGAAACCTTATGCGAGTCGAAAAAAAAATTATTAGGTTGACGTTTTTCAGAGTGATTGCATAACCTTTCTATATGAGAAAGGCAAAAATGTGCAAAATCCAAAAAAGTGAATCTTCGTCAAATTTTTTTCGTGTTTGCATCAAATCTCGACGTTTCATGCACCTTGAACACATTTAGCATCAAAAATAAAAATTCTATTTTTAATTTTTCCTATAATTTATATGAGAAATTTCTGTGTGGCCGCACTCTGAAACCCGTAATTCCGGAACCAGAATTCCGATCGATCCAAAATTCAATAGCAGCCGATGGGAAGGTTGCACCTTTCATTTGAGACTAAGTTTGGGCATATCGGTCCAGCCATCTCTGAGAAAAATGAGTGACATTATTTGACACATACGCACATACATACACACACATACACACACATACATACACACATACACACACATACAGACTTTTTCCAATCTCGACGAACTGAGTCGAATGGGATATGACACTCGGCCCTCCGGGCCGGGATTAGGTTGACGTTTTTCGGAGTGATTGCATAACCTTTCTATATGAGAAAGGCAAAAATGTGCAAAATCCAAAAAAGTGAATCTTCGTCAAATTTTTTTCGTGTTTGCATCAAATCTCGACGTTTTATGCACCTTGAATACATTTAGCATCAAAAATAAAAATTCTATTTTTAATTTTTCCTATAGTTTTTATGAGAAATTTCTGTGTGGCCGCACTCTGAAACCCGTAATTCCGGAACCAGAATTCCGATCGATCCAAAATTCAATAGCAGCCGATGGGAAGGTTGCACCTTTCATTTGAGACTAAGTTTGGGCAAATCGGTCCAGCCATCTCTGAGAAAAATGAGTGACATTATTTGACACATACGCACATACATACACACAAACACACATACACACACATATACACACACATACACACACACATACAGACTTTTTCCGATCTCGACGAACTGAGTCGAATGGGATATGACACTCGGCCCTCCGGGCCGGGATTAGGTTGACGTTTTTCAGAGTGATTGCTTAACCTTTCTATATGAGAAAGGCAAAAAATCTGATAAATTTTACTTAATGTGGACTGTATCAACACATGTCCAAAATTAACTGAAATTATTATAGCTCGAGCCTGAGCTTGTGCGACCAACACTGGCTGCTACTCCGTTATCGATCTGGACTAGCTGAAGTTGCGCAGGGAATCAGTAGATAATTATGCTTGGGTGTAGCGAAACATCTTTCAATGTGCAACTCCTAGTAATTTTAAAGTGTTTATTTTATCAATACCGGCCCGAACGTAAATAGCAGAAGAAAAGGGAAGGGATGTTGGTCCGATACTTGCTTTTGCTAGAGGGTGTTATATACCTGCGTATTCCTCAAGTATCACGGGAGGAGGATATTTGTTAGTAAGTATACAAGTTGGATTCTACTTCTTCCTGACTCGACTGTCTGGGACTAGATCTTGATGCATCTACTCAGGGACCGGGAACCAACGGCATAACTTCCCTTCCGAAGGAAAACGTGACCACAGATTTTTTCACCTCAGATCTCAACGACCTCGGTTGGGATTGAACTCAGACCAACTGGAATGAGTGGCGGTCACGCTTACCACTCAACCACCGGTGCCGTCTTTACCGCTTTGATTTAGGTAGATCTCTGAAAATAAAACACTTGGCATGAAAGGGCATGGTGGTATCCAACGGGGAAAAACGATCGAAAATGGTGAATGAAGTTAAGAAATCATGTGAAAAAAATTCCCCCAGAGGAGAGATTCGAGCTCGCAACCTTTGAGACTCCGCCCTAATGCTATTCCTGGGTATGATGACATCGCAGAAAAACCTATGATTACTGATCGTACCCTGTCTGCAAAGCGAGAATCACACACAACGGCATTTGATCTATTCAATTTTCCCGCTGGATACCAAGGCCCGGGTAATTAACTAAAATTAGACATCAGACGATAATAAAAACCCGTTTTTAGAAGGAAATAAAATCAAATTAAAGAAACTTTACAAGCATGAAATGTTAATCAGTTATACTCTGAAACTTTGCAAACATAGTCTCTGATAATATTTCTAACGATTGAAGTAAACATATCGATTTTTTGAAGCTGACTGATGAGGAGTCCCACAAACATAGTAGGAACCCAGCGCACAGAGGAGTAACTGGGGTCGAATCTTGGCCAAAATTATTTTCTGGTGCCATTGCTGTTATTATGGCTTAATATGAACTAAAAACAGACAATAACTAGATTTTGGAACAATTTGGCATATATCCACCTACCAGTGCAAAGGTAAATTTTCTATATCCTTTCGAATACTAGTAATTTCGAGGAGATCTTTGTGAATACATTTGTTTTTCTATATGTATAAACAAATAATTAGTGAAAAATGGAGAGGGGAAGGGACGACTGTGTAGGTTTTCATAGGGATACATTTTTCCAAACATACTATTTGGCCCTACAGTATTTCGGTGTACCCCAAATTAGTAAAAATTTCAATATTTTTTTTTTTTTGGAATTTGTGGATCGGACAAGTACGAAAAAGTTCTTATGTTTTTTGGATAGCTGAAATCTTGTATTGTAATTCTGCTTCAGAAACTTTGCCGGATCTCGGCGTTTAATAAAACTTTTTTTCATTCAAGCTTGGAATAAAATGTTTAAAAACGTATTTTTGAAAGTTGGTGCAATGCACAATAACACCACTATTTTCAGTTAATTTAAGGCTAAAGTTGTACAAATGGGTGTGTTCAACTACGTTTGTAATAATATTGTCTTATTTAATACAATCATCATCACTAGAAAGCGATATTGCTGGATATATAATGAAAATTATTAAAAAAGAACTTTAAAATATCACCATTTTGCATCCATGCAAAAATTCTTTAACAATTTTTGACATACTCCTAATTTTACCACATTATTCAGTAGGCTTCCAGGTATGCAAAAAAAATATAACAAAACTAAAAATCGAGAAAAAAATATTTTGGTTATTGGCCAGGAATTTGTTCTAGTTACTCTTCTGTGCAGCCTAGGTACATCTTGTACCTAGCGGATTTTCCACAAATATTTTCGAAAGTAAGCATTTACATTGTTTGTAGGATGTATGACAATATCACATCGACCATTTATTATCATGGAGATTTATTGTAGATTTTCTTTGTAGTGCGAAGAAAATTCGAGAACATTTCAGAGCATGCTTATCAATTGTAATCATGTTTGAATCGGATTCATGAACAACAGATCACCCTGAACACAGAGCGCAGATACCAGCAGAATTCAGCGAGCTTTAAATTCGGCGCGACTGAGCACCAGGAACGCCAATAATAAAATTTCTTTTCATAAATACCATAATTATCATAAAGAATAAATTCCCCAGACAAATATTTAGATTCAAACTGACAGTCCTAAGTGTAGTCACAACGTTTCGGTTATGCCCCGATTAATCCCTCCCATTGTTCATAGTTTTCAAGGTGCCGCTAGTGAATACAGATAAAATGATTTTTTTTTCTATCCTTAGTGAAGGGCTATCAAATCTTGGGACCTAGCCCAGTGTGGAAAGACGGCACTGGTCGTCTGTAAACCTGTAAATCGAGAATTCATTCGGTCGTGATTCGGAGTACCCGGCTGGTTCGGTAACGATGATGATGATTAGAATGGCGGTTGATGGCGTGTTCCAGATGAGGCAAAAGAGTGAGTATGCTATGACATTTTGGGTGTTTGACATTGCTATACACTGGTTTAGTCGGTGCTACACTCATTCAAACTTGGATGTAATCGATCTATCTCCAATTCTCCACTAAACCGGTGTAGAACCAAGGTAAAGATTGAAATGCTATTAGATTCGTGCCACAATCTCTATTATACAGACAGAGTTCAGTTCACCATATGTAACTGCTCCATTCTTCATTTGTATTTTTTTACCCTCGTTGAAACATAAAAGACATACCTAAGCTTAAGGTACTTTATTGCGATGATAAAGTAAATGTGCAGAATTAAAACAAAACGATTTATCAACTCATAAATAAATGATTACCATTCTCGTTTGGGTGCCTTTGCACCATTCGGCAACGGGAACCATCCTCAAACGGAATCCCTCCGCAAACATTCGCCATACACCGCCATTTCCGCATGCAGCAGTGATAAAATTCCGTCACATATGTGTGGCTTTTCCGCCGGAGCTGCTGTTGCTGAAGTGATGTTGCGACTGCTGGCAGCGCGTGTATTATCACATTGTCGAAATTGTGCGGCTTGTTGGCCCAGTTGGAGGATTCGCGGAAGGGAAAATATGAAATAATTTCACTTTCCAAGAAAGAATCTCAAATATGTGCTTACCAGCCTGCCCTCCCCCCCGGTGCCGTCAGTAAGCCAGCATGGGGTGCTAGAGAACGATCGTTCGCGTGTGTGTTTGTTCGGATTTAAGCCAGTGGGGAAGCAGTTCTCTAGCTCGACATCGTGGGTGGTAGATTGAGGATGGTACTCAGGATACGTATTTGCTAAGCATTCGCTGCTTGTTTTCGGGCGCAAACATACTGCCAACATGCGATGATATATCAGTTTGATATCATTTTAAAATGGCTGAGTATATTCGTAATATTCGCGTATGTCACTGAGTACTGTTTGCTGGAAGAGTGCTTTACAATTTATAAGCATTTCGATCATAACATTCTCGGATGCCGAGTTGGCAGGAGTCTTACATGCGAGTGATTCTATCAATCGAATGTAATAAGTTACATCTTAATATCAAGTGCTGCACAATAGCTTCCCGGAATATTGAAATACGAATCTCTTTGAAAGCTTGTTTCAAGACAAGTGGTTCTCTGCAAAACAAGAATAGGTTTTGATTGTTAGAAACTCCCTAAATATGTTATCTATATTTTTAGTGTGCAGATTTATTTTCGAGCAAACAATCGGACTTTCATAAGGGCAATATGAAATATTGAACATCCCAAAATTACTGCTGTAAATTTTTCCGTTGAAGGATAGAACAAAGTTAAAAATTATCCCATCACCGGCGGCTGTTGCTGCTTGGGCGTGCTTTAAAACTCGATGACAAACAGTTTATTAAACACTCTTGCAATTGTTTGGATAAGCGTTTCATGTTTCACCAAATATGATTCTAAAACAAGCATTGGTGGCCCACAAAGAGTTGGCTGAGCAATGATAATTTATGAGCGTGTGGCTTGCAGATGCTATTTTTTTGTTGTTGGTCCATATAATCAGCACGTGAAACATGCGTTGCCCCTGATTATGGACTTGTAATTACAAAATATAACCACAACCGCACGCGTACAAATACGACTGCAACGAGCTGTCAGTTCACCGTACTAAATTACACATTTGCGACCACATTTGCGCGGCTCTGCTGGAGCGGCTTGTGTCACTTTTCCATTCAAATCTACCCCCTGTAGTATTCCGCTTGCCCACAGTGGGAAACAGCTGCTGCAGTGTGGCCCGGGCCGAGATTAGCCCCAACGCAAATGGTAATTAAACCATTTTCCCGCTAAATGTCGCGGGTGGCAAACAGAAATGTGTGTACAGCGATGTGTCGTTCGCGTTTGTTTACCGTGGAAATTCGTTGGATTGATTTGCTGATTTTTAGTTCTGTGGAACAAGGGTAAAAATTGTGAGCCATGTTTTAATATTAGTTAACAGGAAGCAATTAATTGCAAACCACAGTGATGGAACACTGTTGGATTGGGCATGTTTTCGCATTGATATATGAATGATTTCATTTGTTTAGTACAAGAGGAACTGGGAGGTATATCAGTAAACTGTATTATTTACAAATATTTATGTAGCGTGTTTAACTCAACAAATTATTTATCCTATTGAAGCATTTTGCTATGAGTTGGCTAATTCTAAAATCTAGAAGTGTAATTAGGCATTTCCACTATTTGCATATAAATACCGATATTAAATCATATATTACAGTTTGCGTAATACGTATAGTATTTACAAGGACCAAGACGGATGACACCACATAATCATCTTGATTTAAAGAGAATAACGGTTGAATATGACGAAATTGATTTGTATGAAAGTAGTACATGTAAACCTGATATTGTAGTACCGACATAGGGATGATGATGATGGTCCCACCTCATACCCCCACAAAGGTGTGAGCTGAACGAGTTATCTAGAAGATAATTAATATTTTAAATCATGACAAGACCAGTTAACAAAAAAAACGGACTGGTTCAATTTACAGACATAGCCTTTCCTTCAAAAGAACGTAACCAGATATATTTCGAATATTCCATCAACAACCAGGGTCCATCAAGAAAATTTCCATTCCGGGAAGATACTTGATAGAATCGGGAATTGAACCCAATAGCTTCCATTTCTGATAATTCTCTGTAAGACTCCTCCCGCCTGACCAAGACATCGGTACTACCACCTGCTAAGGTGAGAAGTGACGAGCCTAGTGGCAGTGCAGAGTCTAATCGAGTTATATCATCCACATCAGGCCCCTTTATTGAAAGTTGCGTACCACTAACCCAAGGCAACCCAGGGATATTCCTTTCCGGGAATACCCTGGATTGATCAGGAATTGAACCCGATATCTTGTTTTATCAGAAGAAATCACCAAGCCCCCCACTCAACGAACCAACTCCGTTATTGCCGCTATGGCAGCAATAACCGAGATTAACTCTATTGTCGAGCAAAGCCAGCAAAGCAACTCCATCATCAAATCAGACCCTGATCACAACAAAAGTCTAAAAGCTTCAATTCAACCCGATGAGCTCTTAGTACTGGTCACCATGTTCGATTTCAAGTTAGTCTCTATCTGTTTATCGCGCGCGTGGCTCAGACTTCTGTAGACATCTCATTATTTTTAAAAACTATAATAAACAATTAACAAAAATCCATCATCATCATAGCGAATATAATAACTTAGTGTGACTAAATGCAAATAATAGAAGAGAAAAAAAAATACAATATTCGTGGTATTACATAGTTATTCAAATAACTCCAAAATATGAAAATTCAACAAATCTGTCTACAAAGCAGATTTTACGTGTGAAATACATAGTGTTTTGAACTCCGCTAATGTTGCCGCACGTTTAATATGTCTAGGCATCGAATTGAAAAAACTTATTCCTTTGTACAACAAGGAGTTCTGTGATCTACTAAATAAAAAGTTAGGTGTTCTTGCATCAGACGCGTTTCTAGTGTTGTACCTATGCACATCACTTCTTCTTTCAATTCGATCACACAAATATCGAGGTAGCATTCCATTAATAATTTTAAAAATGAACACCATTGTTAAGTAATAAATTCTTTGCTTCACAGAGAGCCATTGTAATGCGCTTAGCATGAAACTAGAGGAAGTGTATCTGTTACATTTTAAAATTAATCGCATGATTCTATTTTGCAATCGCTGTAACCTCAATATTTGTGTTTGATTGGCAAGAAACAAAATGGACGGGCAGAAGTCAATATGTGGTGAAACAATAGATTTATATAATAAAATTTTACTACTAATTGTTAAATCATTTTTCAGACGACACAATATACCATACTTTTTAGCAATCTTTTTGATGACATTGTCGATGTGAGACTTAAAGGTTAACTTATCATCAATGATTATTCCAAGATATTTTAATTCACTAACGCGATCAATAGTCTCACCATTTATTTTAACGTTAACAACTCCACCGGTATGTCTGGAATGAGATAGGCAAAAAGCAACTTTATAACCCGGAATGCTATACTGATCAAATGCATCAGCATCAACAATATGTGTTTCTGATATTAAAACCAACAATGGACGTTTGTTTTCTACAAGATGTCGCATTGCGACAAAGTTTGTAGATAACCCAGCTATATTTAAATACAATGTTTCAGACAACATCTCGTTTGTTAGTTGCTATTCACTTGACCAAACGTTGCTTTTTTTCAATTCTAGCAGTCTCCGATATACTGAACACTGCTTACTAAATGCCGCATGATTTACGTCCAAATTCATTTTACGTTCATTATTCTTTTTAATACAATTAACGCATTTAAAATCCGTTGACGAGCATTCAGATGTTCTATGTGCTCCATTACATCTGGAGCATGTTTCTTTATTCACGCATCCCGTGCTCTTATGACCATATTCTCCACAGTTGAAGCAGCGCAGCACGTTAAAGGCCTCAAAAACATAACACCTATCCCAACCAATGTTTACCGCACGGGCTGACATCAGGCTGCTATAAGTGTCCTTATCAACTTCAATTATAACATTGTATTTGTTATATTTGAAGCGTGGATTTTGGAAATTGGCAACAACTTTAACATATTCAAACGGAATACCCTCATTCTGACTCTTCAATAAGTCAATGAAGACTTCTTCAGAGTATCGATCACTCATCCCCATTATTTTTATCTTCGGTTTACCGGGTATCGGTATAACAGCATTATACTTTTCACCCAGATTGCTTACAATGTTTTCTTTCACCGACTCAATATTATCCCGAGTTGCACACTCCACAATAATCGAGCCATCTTTACCGTTTTTAAAGTTGCTAATTTTGTGCACCTTTGGATCTAATTTATTTTTTAATTCATTCCTCGTGTCGTCACTCGATTGCAACGGCTCGACTGGTTTAATCACAATGACCGGGCGAGCCTTACGTTTCGTTTGACTTCTAGTTCTAATTTTATTCGTCCCTGTAGCTCCCGACAAAACATTCGCATAAGTAATTCTACTATTTTTATCAAAAACCTCGTCATTATTTCCATCATCGTCTATTTCAATTAACATCGGTTCATCTTCTTTATTCGTCAAAATTTTTCGTTTTCTACTGGGATTCCCGTCCGATTCAGAATGAACCTTCGTATTACTAAAATTCCTCTTTCTGTTCATTCCAACTAATTCAATTTCACGCTTAACATTTTCATTAAAACAACTTTTAAAATCTTCCAACTTTTTGGCAACACTGTTTTCCAAGCCAGCCAATTTACTCTCGAGAGAGTTGTTGAAAGACCTGATCAGTTTTTCTATTCCGTTTTCTACTGCGATGTTTATCTGTGCATCGATGTTTTTTCGGGCATCAGTGAGAGATTCAGAAATGGAAGCGAATTGTTCCATTTTCTTATCCAACTCAATGATTATCGAACTGACATCCTGCACACCAGAAGACTGGGTTGATAAACATTTTGCACATTTGTAGCAAAGACTTGCATTATCAGCCACCCAATTTACCATGGCCTTTGTTAACCCGGAACATTTTTGATGGTATTTATCGCCGCAAAAAAGGCATAGTACAAGACCTTCGGCGAGACTCACCGTGCCCGTACACTTTGCACACAGGCCACTCATTATAGGCAAATTAAACAACAGCTGGAGAAGCGGGACAAAACAAAAAAATATAACACTGCGTCACCTCGCTGCTGGGAAACGTACAAAGCCAGCCGATGCAGCGAAATGAAATCCGAAAATCACAGAACAATAATAGTCTGTATGACTACACACTATACTTATCTGAATGATATTCCGATTAGCGATTAGCGCCCACAAAGTTTTCAACGAAAAGCAAAGTATTTCTCACAAATTTAAGCGATTGCTTCCTGCACTATGTACACACAAGTTACCATATTCACTTTCACAAAAGCAAGGTCTTAAAAGCTTGGGTTTTTAATGTCAGTGTAACCGTTAAGCTGGATCCATGATTGTCCTGTCGACAGTAAAATCGTATTGTCGAAATGGAATTGAAGTTTTTACCGTAATCAGCTCATGTCTACAGAACCAACAGGCTGCATCACCAATGGAATGGGTTCATTATCTATTTGGTGGTTCTGATTGTGGTGGTATCACAATAAAATTAAAAATTGTGTGGTTCCATATGTGAACCACAACAGCTATCAGTGCCACCTGATGCTTGTGGTTAATGTTTATTTAGGGTAGACGTGCCCTTATTCATCTCATTAGTCAGTATGTCACATTATTTAATTGATAACTCGACTTATAGTGACTGGATTGCGCTTAAATAGGTATCATCATCTTTGCTACGTACCTAAGAAGAAGTACAGTTAAAAAATTTGCCTGTAAAATGTAAAATGCTCCCGTTTGAGCGAAGCGAAAAGTCGAGTACAACGTACCCTTATTCATCCTACCAGTTAAGCTAATGCGTTGAATAGAGATAGCAGATACTGCTCTAACTAACGTGTTCAAATGGGTGAGATGAATAAAGGAGCTAAGATGAATTAGGGAGCAGTAACCCTATATCGTTTTTGTTTGGTTTATCTCACCAGGTGATACTTAACACTTATTAAAAAAATTAAATCAATGTGCTTCACTGACATGTCGGATTATAACGCGTTTTCGGAGCAGCATAGGATTAACAATATTGAGAAGAAATCCTGTATCATCTACATCCAACAAAAATTTATGCATAAAAAAGGAATCGTTAAGCTACGAGAAAAATTAATTACGATCAACTGAGAAAAAAAATTGAAGAAAATCGGTTGAGTGGTTTTTCGGCAATATTAATCACGGAAAAAACCATTTTTGGAAAAACCTCATCTCGAGAAAATCGGGTTTAAAATATTTAGTTACCATTGCTCTTGGTAGACGAAGCGTACTTAGAAGCGCTGCAACTTTCGTTCTATTTCTCTAAACTCTATAAAAATTTGTAAAAATATTCTCAAGGAGTTGTACTTTCAGATAAAATAATAAAAATCGATTGTTTGAAAAATAAAAAGGTATGTAACCCCTTAATCTCCCATAACAAACAAAAAAACCTGTTTTAATCCACCTAGAGGTGCAATTGTGCTCTTCTCATTTCTCCAAACTATGATTTAATGGCTGGTTTGTACAATATAACATTATGGAAATGTCTTTCATTCTTATTTCACTTGGTAAGTATATATAAGAGCACCATTAATATCAGTTTCCCAGGACGTAACACCTTTCATTTGAGACTAAGTTGATCAAATCGGTCTAGCCATTTTCGAGAAACCAATCTAACCGTTGTTCTGAATTTGGATGCTTCCGGATCCGTCGATGGTGGCCAGTGTGGCCAAAGAGATTTTGAATGACTGTTGGTGACCTAGATCTACAAATTCAACAGCTGTGTTTACATTTTGGAAAAAAAATCACCATTTTACATTCATCGCAGAATTCGTTAGAATCGGGATTTGCTGCGTGATCGTACGTATTACCCTGTAATTCAGGAACCAGAACTCGGATCCACACAAAATTCAACAGCAGCTGATGGACCATTCATTTAAAATCAAGTTTGTCAAAATCGGTTCAGAAAATTCCGAGAAACCGATGTGGACAAATCAACAAATTTTGTTTTGTAACCATACTCTTCAACTCGTGATCCGGAACAAGATGTCGGTTGAAAATGAAATTCAATAGCAACCTATGGGAATATTATACCTTTCATTTGAATCTTAGTTTGTAAAAATCGGTTCAACCATCTCCTAGAAACCGATGTGGACATTTTGTTAACAAATCCGCACATACACACATACAAACATAAACACATACATACACACATACATACACACAGATAGTTTGCGATCTCGGCGAACTGAGCCGAATGTTATATGAGACTCGGCCCTCCGGGCCTCCGTTAGAAAGTCGGTTTTTGGAGCAATTGCATAACCTTTCTATATGAGAAAGGCAAAAGAATAATATTTAATTAGCTTAATCAGCAAGAGTTCAATGTTATCTTCATGTGATTATATTTTGAAATGTTGGTGGAATGGGTTTGAAAGTGGAGGGAATGGGGGGTTAGTAGAGTGGGAGTGGAGGATACGTCAGAAATCCTTCATCTTATTTCGGTATACGGGGTGGATGAAGGAAATGCGGGCGTGAGGGTGGTCCAAAGGAAGGGGAATGATTAAAGAGAGAGGTGTAAGGCCAAGGCAAGGGGGGAGGGGCGGCGACGCAATACTCAACTGCATATTTTGCCTTCCATTTGAGATTTAGTTTGAGAAAATCGGTTCAGTCATCACCGAAAAACCGATGTGACCATTTCAATAATTTTTAGCCTCTGAGGTATTACGATTGTACCGATTTATATGGGAAATTCCAGTGTATCCTTACTAACACCCCTGTATCTCCGGAAGCAAGAGTCAGAACCGAATGAAATTCAGCAGCAGTCAACGGTATTACTGTATCTTTCATTTGAAATCAAGTTTGTAAAAATCGGTAGAGAATTCGTTGGGGAATGGGTGTGATATTACACACCAGTATATCCAAATTTCGAGAAATTTCGTAGATTGAGCTTTAAAATAAGCCTCTTCGATTGAATTGAAAAAAACTTATCCTGCAAGGTGCAGGCCCCTCAACCGAGCTTGTCTGCAAAGTTATATACTTTTGCTCCGATAGTCAGGCTGAAATCTAGGCCTTTAGCTCAGATAATTCACAGTCCGAACTAGTGCCGAACTCAAATGGAAGTATTTAGCATTGACGCTACTGTCAACCTCGTTTGGGCTTCTGGAAATTCCGGTGTTACTGGTAAGGATAGAATGGGCCGACGAATTGGTCAGAGCAGCCGCAGAAATTGACTTCGTGAATCCTGAGTCTGCTTTGCCAATTTTGACAATATTAGTTATGGAATTTACGTTTCGATTATTTCGTCTCATCAAAATCCGATACTAACTTAGTAACAGGATTAAGCTAGCGCTGCAGCAAAACAATGATAATCTATGTTAAAGCTCCCCCTTGCTCATCTCCATTAAGTACCAGCATGCTACATACTTTCTAGTTTTTCCCCTAAATTTTCTGGACAAATTTCAGAACATTTTGAAATTCTAAAAAACCACCAAGAAGAGTTATTTTGAAAAAAGTGATTTTCAGAGGTGTATCATAGAAAACTCTACAAATTCTTCAGCAAAGTTGTATCTTATTATATTCTCTACAACTTTTCTGAATTGTTTTTTTTTAATTTTCATAAATGGGTAAACAAAAATTTGCTTCTCAGCTGTAATCATCCAACTAATACTTCTATAAAATGGGAAATATTTTATAAATAAATTTTGTAGAGGGCTTATATCTCAAAAATCCAAACAATTTTGATCACGTTTTTGCCTATTTGGAAACACTGTGCGCTGGATTGACGCAAGCTAAAAAAAACGGACACTATTTGTGTTCCTGAGCAATAGGGCATTGCAAAAAATCGCTCATTTTTGAATTAACAAAGTCCTCGTTTTTCATATTGTGATAAATGGATTTAATAAGCTCAGATGCTGCATCATTTGGACCAGGGTTGTTAATCGATAATTAATCGTCATCGACGATAACGTTAACTACCCGTCAACGTCATCGGAAACTCCGTTAACGATAATGTATCGTCGCCTTCATCGTCATCGTCGATAATTGTATCGTCGTTTTCATCGTCATCGTCGGTTCATCGGTTATCGCGATACATTTTGCGTTACTTTCCCGTTTATTGGGGTTGAAGTTGGTGCGGTTAACTTTCAATTGTTTAGAAATAAATAACTATTGAAGGACATGTTGTTGGCAGTTGAAAATCAATAGTTTTGGACATTTTCTATGCACAGTGGGGGGGGGGGGTCCGACGATGTGTCAAAATGGAATTTTTTGGCAACTTTTCGGGAGAGTTTTATATTGAAGAGAAAGTTATTGGCAGTTGACAATCAATAGTTTTGGACATTTTCAATACACAGGGGTTCGACGATGTGTCAAAATGGAGTTTTTCAACTTTTGAGGAAAGTTTGTTATATTGAAGAAGTTATTGGTAAGTGAAAATCAATAGTTTTGGGCATCTTCAATGTACCGTCGGTGCATCAAAATAGAATTTTTTTCAACTTTTCGCGAACTTTTTATATTGAAGAGCAGGTTGTTGGCAGTTGAAAATCGATAGTTTTGGACATTTTCAATTCACTCAAGGATCCAAATTGGCAAAAAGGCGAAAGAAATTCTTTGAACCACGAAAAACATTTTTAGTTATAGTGTCTTCAGCAAAGTTTAATTGTATTTTTTGCATTTAGAAAGTATTAGTTGGGTGATTAATCCCTCTAAAGCTGAGAAGAAAGTTTTTGCTTATGTTTATGAAAATAAAAAAAAAATCTTTGGCAAAGTTGTTGAGAATATCTTAAGTATTAACTTCGCTGAAGAGACTATGTGTCTATTTGTCGATTTTAATTTACATTTGTGGACATTTTTTTGATATACCCCTGAAAATTGCTTTTTTCAAAATACTTTTCCTGGTGATTTTGTAGAATTTCTAAATGTTCCAAGATGTTGTTCAGCATAAGAAAATACAGAATTTTTGTAATGTAAGTTTATTTGTATCTCTTACAACTTAGAAGTTATCGAATGTTTTAGTGCCCAAAAAGCGATATTTTGGTACGGAAGCCGCCAATTTCCGCAGACGAATACCAATACGAATCTGTAAAACAAACACTATCAAAATCGTTTGGTGGGCTCTAGCTTACGTTCAAGTCAAATTCGAGTAAATTCCTTCTTTAGCATATTTTTCTTATCTTAGAGATGCAAAATATACAAAAATAATAATACTGTACTGTATGATTTTTTTACTAAATGATCAGAACGGGTTATGAGGCTTTGTCGAGGAACTAAAGAAGAATATTTTAACCGCTCCGGTTTATTATAAAGAAAGAAAAAATATATGTTAGTCCAGATGTTTGCGTTTCGACTTCGTCTCTTCAGAACCAGAAAAAACATGTGCCGATTTTGTCAATGTCATCGTTTTATCAGCCTATAATTCGCCAAGGGGCTGATAAAAACGGGTCTTCACTGTATTCAAAAAACGTTTAAAACTCTATTATGAGGCCGTACATAAATTACACTACATATTTAAGGGTAAAAGAAAGAAGCATGAAGCACCTTGTTATATAGTGGAGAGAAGAAACGGAGGAGGGGGCTAAAAGCTTCCTAACTAAAAAAGGAAATCAAACATTGGAAATATGTATGTATATTCTCCTTTTCAAAATCCGAAATCTTCTGGTTTAAATTAAAATTATAATAAAATCTGTTAATCACCACACGACTTGAATGTGTAGTATAGTTTGTGAATGGCCTAATAATAGTGGTTTAGTAGTTTTTTCAATATATGTTTTTGCGTGCTAAAAATTACTAATTGCACAATAGCTCAAAATTTGTTTTCTTCATGGTCAAAACAATATTGATCACCTTTTTGCCGCTTGGAAACACTGTGCACCTGGGACTCTTCTGTGCACCAACTTACTCGAAAAGTTGAAAAAAATCAATTTTAACACATCGTCGGACCCTTCTGCGTATTGAAATGTCCAAAATTATTGATTTTCAATTGCCAACAACTTTCCCTTCAACATAATACATTTTCCCGAAAAGTTGAAATAATTTCATTTTGACGCATCGTCAGACCCCGCTGTGCATAGAAAATGTCCAAAACTATTGATTTTCAACTGCCAACAACATGTCCTTCAATATGTATTTATTTCTAAACAATTGAAAGTTAACCGCATTAACTTCAACTCCAATAAACAGGAAAGTAACGCAACATGTATCGCGATAACCGATGAACCGACGATGACGATGAAAGCGACGATACAATTATCGTTAACGGAATTTCCGATGACGATACATTATCGTTAACGAGTAACGCCGATAAATTATCGTGAAAAATGTATCGCATTAACAACCCTGATTTGGACAATTTTAGACCCCCGCATACTATACTTAAAGTTTTTGATATTGGTGCTATAGGAAAATATGGAGGAAAAACAATGCTATATCTTCGGGAGTAGCACTCGGAAAATCACAATTCATACCTATTTTGAAAGGGAATAACCTTAGTATTTGAATGGAGATATTTTCGTTTCTTCGAACACACTGAAAAGTGCGGTATTGGGTCGTTTTGTCCCCAAAATCTCCAATTTTAAATAATGTCCAAAATCTCCTATTTAAAAAAACTGTGCTGCATATCATTCATATTTTCCAGTTTTGCTGATGTGAAAAAGTCTCATTAATAGAGCCTTGTGACCTTTATCCGAATACGATATGATCAATTTTCATAAAATGTGCCTTACTAAACGTGGTAAATTTTCAGAAACAAAATAAAAATAAATTCGATGTCGGTAAAATTCAAGTTCATGCATTAGATGTTTTGACATTTAGATGACAAATCATATTTTATTCACGAAATGCTCTAATACCCTAACTTCCCATATTTTTCCATAAAAGAAACTTTTCTCATGTGATCCCTAGGCGTATTTAACACTAGAAATAGTGAATTAAATAAAAATTATTGTTAAATGATAGAATAATAATAATAAAAATGTGGAATCGAGTCTAAATGTCCAAAAATCTAATGTTTTTGAATTTTACTGCTAAGGAATCTATTTCTACATTTTATGAAAATTTATTGAAGAAAAATGGAAAACAATAAAATTTAATACGAATGACAAAAGGTCCGATAACCTCAACTTCTGGCATACGGACAGAAATCGCAAAGGTGCCGTGCGATTTCTGAGATTTTTTCCATTAGGAAATCTGCAAAATATGTATTCTTTGCAACATAGAGTAGTAAATTTATTGAAAATGTTTCGTATTTTTCGAGGAACTAAAGTTTCTCCATTCAAATACTGAAAATGTTTTCTTTAAACTATAAACTTAACTAATATAAATTTCAGGATGCTGCTTCAAAAGTTATAGTATTTAATATATTTTTTCCTCATATATTCCCATAGTGCAAACTTCAAAAACTTCAAACGAAGTGGGTGTGGGACCAAAATTGTCAAAATGATGTAATATTTGGCATCTTAGCTAACTGTGACATTTGTCACAATATGACTTGGACTGACTTAGAGAATTAAAAAAAATATTTGCGCTGCCCTACTGAGCAAACACCTAGTTAAGCGTGATGTCCCACATGTTCATTTTAAGCTGATGAGAACTAGTGAAATCGTAATATTTGGTGCGTCTTAGCAAGAAAATGCGGGATGCACTATGCAATATTGCTCATAAAAGGGGAATATGGGTGAAAGTCATACCGTAAAATGAGGGAACATTGATCACTTTTTCAAAAGTTTTTCTTCACTTCAAGTAGATATAACTGTTTGCATTTTTCAAACTAGTACCGGTACCCATAAATTGAAAATATTCAAATTGTTAGGTATTTTATTTCATTTACTCTAAAAATTAAATCACTTTGTTGTAAACTTTCATTCATAGCATCGGCAAAATATGTGTATCGAAATAAGAGATAGTCGAATAGTCGAAATTAAACAGTTACCAACCAAAATCTTATAGTTTTAAATTGAATTAGTGGACAATAATATTTAGGTTTCTAAAAAAGCGACCAGTTCAGTTGAAGTTGATTAATTTCATTAATATACAAGGAATTGTTTGTACATATTGAAACGTTGCATGAGAGTTGCATAATTTGCAAATTGAATTTGTTATCATAAAAGGTGCATTAATTGACGAAATAATCGTTGCCGATGTATGCTGAACATGTTTAGAATATGGTGTGTTTTTGACATTAAAAATGTCTTACTCCACTATCTGGGGCTAGGTGTTATTCTAAAATCTAAACTATCTCCCATGTAACGAAACTATGTAAGGTTTGCATGCTTATAACTCCGATATTACTAGATGGATTTTAATCATTCATACACCAACCGATTCAGAAACACCTAACCTAAAAATTTGGTAATAATTTAATATTTCCCCAATAAAAGTAGACTTTTGGAAATTGGTAAAATTAAAAAGTTCACGAAAAACGGGAAAATTACCATTCGTGAGGCAGATTTCTCAGACACAGCCGTCAAGAGAGGGCAGCTTAGTTGCTCAATGAAACTCGAAAAGTCATAAATAGAAGCAACGCATGTCCGTTTAAATCAGTTGTTGCTCTTATCCCATACGAACAACATCGTCTCCGGGTGATGCAATAAGCGCTATCGATTTTCGGTAACGTTGGCATTTGCACACACTCGCACCTAAGTGACTAAATCATATACTGTTAGTTTATAAATAGAGGTGACGCGTACCCGTTTGAATCAGTTTTTGTTCTTATGTCGAACGGGTAAGATCATGGCTGCAGCGTTTGGGCACTACAATAAGCGGTAGACGCTATGCATTTTTGGCAGCGGTGGCCGTGTGCGGATTTTTCGGGTACCAGCACGGTGTCACAGAATGATTTGCAAAGTGGGTGGGTGGGGTGGTTTGGATTTAATTCAATACGGTGCGTGCTGCTTAAGAGTGTTGCGTTTGAAAAAAATATATTTATTTTTATGAATGCGTGTGCGTTGTAACTTGTTAATCCATGTTTACGGCGCTTTGTAGCTGCGTAGGGTAAAGAGCCTATTGGTTTTCATGTTTCATATTTCGGTTATATGTTCTTTATCAGTAAGGCATCTGACAACGTGCTTCTGTAGTTATTGCACTGTTCAGCAGCGTAGTATTTTATATAGGAGAGTACACTCAGGTTTTTTTTACGCTGATTTTGAAATTTACGCGGTTTTCATTAACGCGTTTTTTTTTAATTTACGCGGTTTTCATTTACACGGCCTGTATCTCCTGCGTGAAAAATCTGAGTGTAATTGCATCGGAAAAAATCACATTCGCAGCAGAACTTTTTGTTTTCTAATTTCAAACACTTTTGTTTCGTACTGCACACAACGGAAAATTTTAAAACAGAACTTACCGTCTCAGCAGCAGTTTAAGCGGATGTTCTTTTTCGATTCAAATTCAAGCCATGTCTTAAGCATTACTGGACTTAAAATTGTTTTCCCAGTTTATCCAGTCAGAATATCTGTCCTACCCTATGTATTTAAAACACAGTTCTAATTGCGTTTAAAAGTATACAACAAATAGAACGGTTGGATATACTAATTTAAATTTAAAAATAAATCTGTTTTAAATTATGAAACAAACTGCTGTACTGAAGATATAATTATGTCGGTCCTATTACCACATAAAACACCTATATAACATAAAACGCTGCAGAATTGGTTTAATAATACAATGTTTACACTACAGTTATAACACGTGTTAATAAATAGCAACAAGAAAAATGTCGCCAAGATAGCATAAAAACCCGTTTTAACTGGTAGTGCGAACGTTGCATAACAATGTAATTTATCAAATAATTTCATTTTTTCCACCACTAATCGATCAAGAAATACTTAAACTTAAGATTGTTTACTTAAGTTTATTAGTACATTATTGCAAATTTAAATGGAAAATGGAATTTCATATTTCATGGAGAATCTGTATATTTCCGTTGGCGGGCGTGGGCTTCCTCATCACAACTCTCAATATGGAACTTTTCTTTTGAATATATTTTCTGGACAGACCAGCCTATTTTTACTAGATGGATCAGCCAAACAATGCCAATCACCTAGTGAGATACTTGATTAATTAATAGATTACCGTTAAAAGATCTTCAATAAATTATGTTTTGATGGGGAGGGTATATAGCAAATTGTAACATATGAAAACAGGCGAGTGAACAAGAACGTGAGTCGATATGTGTGATAGATAAAATTCATTTGCACGCTCTTGAAAAAAGCTACATTTTTAATGTCACCGTGGTCGTGTCCTGTACACAACCCTTAAATTTTTTGTTTCAGTGATTTTGTTAGAGGGGATCATCTTATTGTACGTTACTGAAAAATGTCTCATTTGATCAAACTTGCCCGGTGATCAAAGATACCCCGTTTTACGGTAACTAATTTACCCTTTCCGTCTTAATGCGGGTTTACCCAGTTTTCTTCAGATAATGCATCTTCAGCAACTTTCTAAAATATTTTAACTATGTTAATATCTAACATTAAACACAAATTTAAACAACTTCGCCTATATGCCAACAACGTCTACACAATGAACAATCACATTTTCAACTGTTTAGTTTTCTACACACAATCTCTGTTGGAACTTTCTCCTTCAAACCCATAGTGCTTTTTAGCTTCTCTATTAAGCCGTTATATGCAGACCAAAACTTAATAGAATCCCGCTGTAGATTGAACGTGTCCGACTCGCCTTTAATTTTTCTTTGGAACATTTCCACTATCAGCCGAGTATCAGTCCTAGGTACTTCGTCCAATATTTCAGCATTTTTAAAATAAAAAAGTAGCCTTCTTTGATTGAATTCTGTGCTGGATTGTATTTCTTTCACTTTTATTTTTCATATCATTCTTATGCTGTTCTAAACGATTTTTAAATTGACTTATTTGCCCAATGTATATCTTATCTATACAGTCACCACACGGTATTTCGTAAACAAGATTAGTTCGGCGATCTTTTTCTATTCTGTCCTTGAGTCTACTGTTTACTGTGTCTTTAATTTTCTCAACTGTTGTAAAGGCTAGTTGTATGTTATGCTGTGATAAATACTGGGCTATTTTTCCCCCAGACCAGGTACATAAGGTGCAACTCTATCTAACTAGCATTAAGTTGGAGTTAGTTACTAACAAGGAGAATCCGAAACACTAAAAAACCAAACTTTAATCGAAAATCCTGTTTTGTGCATATAAAACCAATATTTTCGGTATTAGATTTATGAGCGATTGTACCGGTTTTCCCAACCCTACGCAGCACGAGTCGGTTGAACGTGTAAATTATATAGCTAGTTATGCTACCGTTTGCAATCTATTTATCATATTTGAATAGCTTTTCTTCCAGCACTATACGGCAATAGTGCGAACCTAGTCAGCGCTGCCACAGTTGTTTATAGGCGCTTGAATGCCCACGTTTATTAAATTGTAATTACATGTTCGACAAATGTTTTCATTAACTCCACATGGTGCCCGTTTGTCAAGATTTCCCTAAACTTTTATGCCCTTTCACAACGTACCGTACTGTTAACACCCAATACGATTACAGAAACCTATTTCACCCCCTCCAGTAAAAGCGGTTCCGCTCTCGTTTCAGAAATTAGAACGCCGTCGTCGTCGCCGTCTCGAAATCTATTACAAGTTCATTTTTAGAATCTATTAACGAACGACTCGGCATTAGTGGGATGTGACCCTTGTTGGTTTGAACCGTTTGAAGCTCTTAGACAACTGCTGTGCTAATATGTTTATTTCAGAAATTAAATGCGTTGAACTGTTTCGTGGCATGTCGCCTCCACTGAGCTCCTGATGTTCGTCAGAAAATATCATCTTCTGGACGATAGTTGCCCCAGTCGTAAATCTGCTTTGTCTGACAGACGCAGTCATAGGATTAAGCATTTCCAATCATAGTTAGTTGTGACTATAAAACTGTTGACGTTGAGCTACCTGGTTTGTTTGCCTTGGCTTTCTAGCGCTCGTGTTATTTGTTTATGTTTGTGTGACATTTTGAAATCCCACCAGGAGAAATGTATATTTAGATGTTTAGTTCTAGCTGACCTTCTAGCAAAATGCGTAAACACGGTTTGTGGGAGTTTGAAAAAACATACAAACTAAAACTATTTATTGTACGCTATTTTAGAAATTGTTACTTTATATTGAATGAAATCGGAGGTACTAGGAACATTTCCCCTCGTCCATACTAGATACAAGGAACATTTAGCTTATCTTAATCACCATAAAAATTAATCTTTTCGAATCAGACGAAACCGAGTACAGCAACAAAAGAGTCATCCTTTTTTTCTCTTTGTGGGACTTCCTGCCTCCGTCCAACGACACTATCGCTTCCTAAACACACCACACGTATGAGCATTCTCCCGTTTTTTGATACCGAGCGTGCCTTCAGTCCAATTTTCCATCCCATTTCAATTTGTTATCTACCAGTCCAACTAACCCTCACAGAGTGGGACTCAATAAGCGTTTAAAACCCCCCAACTCCTAGTTAGTCATCCTGTGCTGATGAGCGGGTTGGAACCACCCACCCACACATGGGACAAAATTGTACCCGTTATTTGATCTATTCAAAGAGGGCACAGCTCAGAGTGGTATCATAATTAATATCTCCATAATCCTCATCGTAATAAGCAGTAAATGCCGCAAATCGGGTTAAGCGGATTAAAGTCCTGTCTGGAGAGGTCCACCTTCCATTGCCGTTCATTACAGCCAAACCAACTGTCTGCGTACAGTAGTTTGATGGAGTTTATCATTTCAAGCCACATTATAGACTATCCAGACGGGTTAGGCCTATCAACATATTCTACCCCGGACGGTTCGATGAAGAATAAAATGGAGTTGAATTCTGCACCAGAGGAATTGAAGTGAATTTGATATTGATTGGAAATTGTTGAATTTGTTCTATTTTCTGGAACGAGAATGAGTGATCACACGCAGACCTAAGTTCCCGTGTCTGAACATACCTAGATAGAACACTATTTTTCAAAACGTCTAGTACACAAACTGCAAGCATGACCAGTGTTACCACAAGTTCAGATTTATCTACAAAAGTACTGATTTTTCGAATTTTATTGGTACAGATTCTGCACGCTACAGATTACAGAATATTGTGAAATAGTACAGAATGGTATTGTTTTCTGGAGCTAAAATTGTAAAGCCAAATTTTTGTTTGACTTTTCTAATAGTAAATAATAAAATAATATCGAGAAAGTGTGTACACAATATAAGAAAAAATTCAGTGCCTAGGCTTAGATGGCATAAACGAAAAAAAGACAAGAATATACAATAATCAGAGGGAATCGACGCAGAAGATGGAAATCAAAGAAACCAGTTGCATTATTGGCATGGAATTCCCTAAGTATTAATGTCGGAAGAAAAAAACTAGTTTGGAAAGGATTTAAATAGCCAAATTAACCACACATTATTATACAACTAGTTAAACGAATGCATACTCGAAGTATATGACAGAAAATACATAAAAATTACAGCAGAATAAATGAGACGAAGATAGAAATCAGGCGAACTCTGCATAGTTTAGTTTCTAAGTGTGCAGCTGTATTTAGAGTACATATAGGTTACACAACCTAATAACACCCGAATCATACACTGAGGAAAAAGGAACTAATAATTTCATAAGTCTCGACATATGAACAAACCTTAAAGCGATTCCATTGGAAGCTTAGGAATTTCAAAGGCAGATTTATAAATTCGTTTATATTTGTTTATACATTCCTTAACAGTTCTACTTATGTATTCCATAAGAAAGTCTTATGACCACGTTTCGATATATACAATTAAGAATTTCATAAGACTCTCTTATGATTTCCATATGACAAATATTATTGATTCCATAACGACATATTTAGGTTTTCATAAATGTCACTTTTGTGAAAATGTCATAATTCTATCTTATGGATTCATTACCAGCGAAGATGGCAAACCAGGAGTACATCGTGTTGGATGAGCAGCTATTAGTGGCTGATCTTTTGGATAAAGCACCCGAAATTTTAACGAAAATAGTCCAGGAACACCACGTTTCCACTTCCGGTTGATGTTGAAATTATTTGGACCTGGGTCGTGGATTGGCGACGACGAAATGTGAGTACTTTTATTTCATTTAATAGAAATCAACTGATTGTTTTTTTTACAGGCAATCGATCAAATAAATTTTGTGGATTTAAATTTGAACGGAGATTCTACCGCAAACGCTCAGGAAGCGACCGACAGAAATATCGAGCATAAAGAGTACTCCGCCGACAGTGACAGTGCTGAAGACGTCACGGAAAGGAAGATTTTTCCCAAAGTGGACATATCAAATCCGTCCAGTAGTTGCGAAGATAAGCTTACCGAAGACCACGGTGAAGACGCTGGCGTCTCGACGGGTAAAAATTTACTCCCATTCGTATACTCTCTTCAACCAACCGGCAGTAGTGAAGAACTGCTTGAAGAAGACCTCCAAGTTTGTTCTGAAGACAGTTCCCAGAGATCCGAAGAGAAAACAACGCCCCGCATAATTGATACTCCGGAACTGACGGACAGATGCGAGGAACTACAAGACGACGAAAACAAGGTGAGTACCAGAAATGAATCCGTGTTCACTTAGCAGGACTTTACATCTTTCTTTCTTGCCTTTATAAGAACAAGATAATTTACTAATGCCACTATTTATAGGAAACAGAGGAACATACGATTGACGAAGCCGCTACATGTCTGACCCCAACACACCTACGAAACGGGATGCTAACTAGTACCATCTAGCATTCCGGCTCATTTTCCGGCTAAACATTGCTAGGTAGGTGTTGCGTGGAGAGCTGCCAGACAATAATTATGATGAAAATCGACATAGATCTTTCATTAGGGTCAAAACCGCCAAACTTGCTAATCACGGTGAAGTAAACTTATCCGCGGTTGTCAGAGAATTCCGAGACGGAGTAAAATTATTTTGGGCAAAATCCGAAAACAACGTCAATGTAGGCAACTAGGAATGGTTAAATTATATAAAATATCAACTATTTTGGAAGATAGAGCAATCATATAAATTTCTCCCAAATGTTATCTATAAATTTGTATTGCGGTTTTCCAGATTTTTCTTATAGGGAAACAGTATTCTAGAGTGAAATAGGTGTATTTCACTGTATTTTTAGAAATTTAAAAATAATTGTTTTTCTACATTTTTCGTTCTGGGGCGTTTTTTTAACTTTTGTACAGGATACGTATTATTTGCGTAAAAGCAACCGATCAAACCCTAGAGGAAAATTGTTCAACAGAATCAACTACAGGAAACAGGCGGAACGTTTGAGATCCACAAAAGAACAAGAACACATCAACTCGGGAGGATCATCGAGTTCAAGTCGTGACGAAAAAGAATTTCAGTACAGCACACCTGAAGAAGAATCGTCAGTGCAGTGGCTTCATATCAATATCTCTCCATGGCCGACTGTTCTATCAATGTGGGAACTTAGTTTTCCTGTCAGGAAAACGACATTGATGAAGTCTAATCGGGCACAGAAGCTAATAGATACTTACCCACAGCTCAAGCAAGACGTTGGATATCAACTGGTAGTATTTTTTCATAAGTCACAATAATGTTTTTATAACGATATTTATTATTTTAGCTGGATATCGATTTTCGCCAACTTAATTTTGGTAACCCTGCTGAACCAAGCAGTAAATGGAAGGAACTTTTTAACCCTGTGGCTGACTATGTTGCCAAACACGCACACGATTCGTCATATAAACGTTTGGTTGGAGTTTTGAGGAACGAAAGTTTGTCTGATGGTGAGAAATAGTATTTTAATGTTTATTTTTCTCCTATTTTTTAACATGTACATGTTACAATCCTTTTTAATATACTCAAAATATTGAAATTTTATTTGCTTAACTATTTTGAAGCTCTTGTTGATTCAGCGATACATTTATTATAAGTTTATACGCATGGCCATATGATGACTTTGTTAATGTTTACAATTTTGATTAAATTTTCAGATGTGCGCCTTCTTCATATGATACATGCTCTGAATACCGTTTTACTTCCGGTCATAGCTGCGAAGGGATTCAAGCCCACCGTTCCTCTTGCACAAGAAGATACTTTTGTACTGGCGGACAGCAAGGAGGCTTGTTTCTCTGAGCTCCAGAAAGTTTTAGAAACGTACGAGAAGCAAAAAATACCTATCCCACCGAAATTGATTGTCATAGGTGAATCCATGCAAACTGCCTCTGGAACATGTTACGTGACCTACAAATCTCTTGAATATCAGCTGTCTACAATCGCTCGTGGAATCGACGTAATACTGAAACTTCAAATTGTATTGGAGTTGCCTGCATCGCGCTGTTCAAAACTCATCTGGATATTCATCGAGAAATTCATCTACGGGTCAGAACCTTCGGAGGGTGACTACCTAGCTGTCAACAATTTAATCACTTATCTCCGCGCTAAGCAAAATGTCGATCGTATGTAATGTTTCAGGGTGCAGTTATGCGTGTAACACAACTGTTGCTTTTGTTGAGCATATATTGAAAGTTCACAACTTACCAACGAATAAACAGTATAAGTGTCCGTTTCTAAACTGCATCCAAATTTTCACTATTTGTCATTTCAAAAAACATTTGAAAAATCACAAACTTTCTGTGCCAAACAATAACACAATGGGTTCTGAGTATCAGGAACACGATTTGCAGTTAGTAATACCACCTAAGGTCATACGACTAGAAGTAAGTGATACTGTTAATCAATTTGATAAAAATTTAAAATGCATTCAAAAAGCTGCCGAACAGTTTACACTTGATATGCATAGAAAAAACAATTTTACCCGCCAAGACGTCAGGGATATTCAAAAATCTACTACACAATTTTGCTCACGTTCTGCAGAAATTATTGAAACCCTCATGTTCGATAGTCTAGACACGCAGACAACATATCAGCTAGATACGTACTTAACACGATTCAAGACCGCATTTCAATTTATAGACAGTGATTATAAGTTCTTCTCAAAGCTGAGAGAAATGAATATATTCGAAGGGCCTACTATCTATATTATAGAAAATGATGAAGTCAAGGTTTCGGCAAGCGAGACTGGTAGAGTTTCGTGCTTGGTTTTAAATCCTATAGAATTTCAAATACAAGCATTTTTCCGAATTAAAAATGTTCTAGAGGCCGTTTTAGAAAATAGTAACAAATTGCAAAGCTCTAATAATATAACACATTTTGTAAACGGAGAACTTTGGCAGCAGATCAAGTCCAACTATACTCAAGATTCGTTCAACTTCATTATTCCTATTTGGCTTTACGCTGATGAATTTGAGGTAAATGACTGTCAAAGTTCTCATAACAAAATAAATTCTATCTGTGGAATCTATTATAGCTTCCCAACACTTCCCGACGAATTAAAATCCAAGCTTTGCAATATTCTGGTCGCTGGATTTATTAGAAAGCTGACGATAAAGGAAATAGGCGTGAACAAACTCGTTGAGAAGCTTATAATACCTTTTAAAAAGATGAAAAACGAAGGATTAATTTTCAATCTTAATTCTCGATTGGTTAAAGTGCGGTTCATTCTATGGTTTTTTCAAGGAGATAATCTAGGAATGCATACCCTTTTGAAAATGTCAACGGGATTCAATGCTAATTTTTATTGTCGCTTCTGCCGTAGGCATAGGGCTGATCTACAAAAAGATAATGTGGAGAATGCGGATTTTTTACGAAGCATACAAAACTATAATGAGGATATTGCTATTGGAAAACATTCAGAAACAGGAGTCACCGGAGATTCTGTTTTCAATCAGCTTCCATCTTTTCACGTTATAGCAAATCCTAGCGTAGATGCTATGCATGATTTGTATAGTAATGGGATTTGCAAATATGGTTTACTATCAGCTCTTCATTATTTCATTTACGAGAAGAATTTTTTTAGTCGAGCCACTCTTAATACAAGAATCAATGTCATAGGAAAGACATCAGCAGATGTAAGTCTGCGACGGATGCCAGATTTTGAGGAAATTTATAGTAAAAAAAAACAAAGGCAAGACTATTAACGGACGAATGACTGCATCAGAAACCAAAGCATTCTGTAGGAATTTCACCTTAATTGTTGGTCCATTTGTTCCTAAAGGTGATCCTGTGTGGACATTTACCAAAGTTTTAATTAAGACTGTCGAAGCTATATTACGGAAAAAAATTTCGGAGCACGATTTGAAGGAGCTTAAAAATTTAATACAGTCTCATAATTATTTATACCAAATGTTATTCAATGATACGCTTAAACCTAAGCAACATTTTCTCGTACATTACCCAAGCATCATAATGAAAAGTGGACCTATAGAGCGCATGATGTGCTTTAGAAGTGAAGCAAAGCATCAGGGTTTCAAAGAATACGCTCGTGTCATTTCATCCCGAATAAATATAACATACACGCTATGTATGAAATCTTGTATACAATTTAGTCATGATTTGTACAATGAAAACTTTTTTGATTTGGAGCTGGAAGGTCAATTTAACTCGAACACCCTACAATCAAGACCATATTACTCAAAAATCTATAATAATTGTCCGTTCAAACATGATGACATCGTTCTCTTTGCTCATTCTATTCAATTCAAAGGTTCAATGTTCAAAATAGGTCAATTCATAACAGTTTCTGAGAAATCAAATATGAAGCTGATGGAATTAGAAGAGTTCGTAAAAAAAGCAGAGAAAATATATGTAGTATGTAGAGATTGGGAACTAGGACAGTATGAAGAGAACTTTTTAGCATATAAAGCGAATGAAAGGTTGGAAACAATGAGTGTTGTTCACATGAATTTAGTCGACGGATCTCCGTTTAGTATCTACGAAATTGCAGGAGCTTACCAAATAGTGGTTTCTGAATTGAAAGTAGGTAGAAGTGTTGAATATTATTTATCATTAAATGTAAATTGATATTTTATATAATTTTAAGATTTGTTAACCGAAATAAAAACAAAACCGGAATAGTGATGTCTAAATTATTCAAAAAATCATTTAAAAAGATTAAATCTAGCGTGTTTTTTCAGAAGGGCCAATAAGCATACTGTCAAAATTCACTTTGAGAGGAAATTTTGGACAAACCATTAATCGCCGATTATAAATAACAGGAGCAGACGAAACAGAAAACTTTTCTCTTTCATAAAATGTCAACAGTTACAGGCGAGTTACGGTTTGTCCGGAATTTTCTCTCAAAGTGCCGTTTACAAAAAACACGCGAGAAATAGATAAATCTTTCATATGTGTGTAATATACCTAAGATTTTTGTTTCTCGAAAGAATTATTGCAAAATTATTTATATACTTCATCGAACAGGCATGGTTTTCGTATCCTTTAATATAATTAAATGATTTGGACATAAACAATTATTACCTTGTTATTCATCTTATAGACATCACGTGTTGTTTGAAAAAGACCAATAAGTCAATTGTCTAAGGGCCGATTTCTTCACCCTCGCTTAACGCTTAAGCCAGGTTTAAGCGTACTGGTGAATCTGGTTTAAAAGATAAGCGAGGGTGAAGAAATCGGCCTTCAATGCACTTTGTTGGAAACACCGGACTAACCGTAGCTTGCGAAGCATGGATTTTAACTGTAGTTACAGATAAAATCTGTGGACGTGATCTATACCTTAAATGGAAATCTATGGAATTCATTCGAACATTATTTTGAAATTCGTAATACTGTCTTGTGAATACTATGACTACCATGTTTTGCACTTATAAATGCCAGTCTAATGAATTTGTACGAGAACACAATATTTTTCAAAAATGTAAACCCTTTGATATTCATTCTGACATCATTATAAAATTCATAAGACAGTCTTATGGAACCAATAAGTCATGTATTTGGCAAATTTCCCCTCCAAATCATAAGTTATACTTATGAATTCCATTTAAAAACCTTATGTCAGAAAGTCATAAGCCTTTCTTATGGAATTGGAAGGTAAATTTTGCTCGTTATAGTCTTCACATGCACCGTAGCATTGATATGCAGACTAATAGATATTATCGCTTTCATTAATTCATGATGCTAGATTCAAGAATAAACAACATTTGACATCAACGGTAATAATCGTTAGCCGATTGCCCGACTCTCTAAAACGTATTATTATCACCTTACGAGGCCATCGGATCTAGGTACCTAAGCTTAGAGTCGACCTATGCAAGCCAATAAATTTTCCAAGGGTTAGCGAATGCGATGCAGCCGACCAAACAAAGGCGGAAACACTCCTGCAGCTTGGTAGACCATTCTGTGTGACACACTCTGGGCCGTTGGTTGAAATTATCACAAACACATATTCATTCAGCTTCCGCTTCAGTGTGTGACGCTAGGAATGTGGATTGTGAACTTTGGTTGAGCATATCCCGGCGGAAATTATGCAGACTAAGGAAGGATATATTGTTCTTTGGAATTAGGAGGAATCCCATAAATTTGCCGCAGCTTAGCAGGATGCGGGTTAATTAATTTTGAGTTTCTGGCTAAATGCTGAACCACGGGGCCTTATAAATGCTCTAAGTACACGGATCTCAACTGTGCTGTGCTGATTCAATTTCCTTGCTCCGCTCAGGTGTAGTTTTCCGTTTAATCAAATCGTTAAGACCTTGTGCCACCTGTAGGATTGCAATGACGATGTCATGTATCAAGAGGCATCTTGAAGCACCAAATCACTGCTAACTTTATGCAAATCTCGTGATACTGCACACTGATTGTGCGCAGAGTCGATTGAAATTTCCCATAAATTTTCCCCGGAATAAAGCCGTTTTCTTCTGGTGGCAACATTTATAACCATCATTGCCTGCTTTCGAATCGTGTTGTCGAGATAAGCAGCCTTCCAGGAGTTCATACGGGTAAAAGTTTCATGCCATAACAGAGCGGAGGGACAGCGATACTCCAAAACGAAACCGTAGGGAAAAGTAGAAAATAAAAACAACCAAAGGTTAATCCAATTCTGGTGATGTTTCACTTTATTTCACTTTTCACAGCATCAGCAGTTTGGCGATAAACCTGTAACATTTTGCTTGCTTTTGAATTCACTTTGTTTTGTTGAGCTTTTTGCCCGTATCGCATCCTTTTTTTCGGCATGGCTTCGGTCGAATAATGTTATTTTCTTCAGGATGGAAGCAAAAGCGGGTACACATTCTGGGGATGGATATCAAGATCGAAGCTTTTGGCACTGAGTTGTATTTGCTGCGTTTATTTGTAAGTGCCGTGCTCTACCAGCCTCAGAAAAAGATGTTTGCATTTCTGTAGTAATCTCGAGGAAGCATGGAATGGTTTTTTTTCTTCTGCTAAGTTCATTTAAGGGTTGATTTCGACAAAATTTTCACTTGTTAGAAGACACCATGCAAATTGCCCTTTATTATGGAATTCTTAACAGATTTTTCTCTTTCTCTTCCTAGGTACCATTCGAAACAATCTATTGCATTACACAACATTAATGCTTGTCTGTTTAATAATGTGAAACTTTCATTATAGATCCATATTTCGTAAATAAGCAGCTAAAGTCGTCTGACGAAGAGAAACGGAATGGCTGCTTCTAGACAAAATATATCATATTTACTAGTAGAAATTAAAAAAAAAGTGAACATATCGAATTCTACAAAATTTCACACAGTCTTTGAAACCAATCGCTATCGTTTGATCTCTTTAAATATTTAGGGAGTCGCTCTTGATTCCATTAAGTGAACCCAGTTAGTCAAGCCCAACTCGATAACACCGATCAGAATACGAGTGGTAATTTGAAGAATTTCTCCATAAAAGCTTTCTCAACGATGCAAGATTAGGAATCATTTTTCAGTAACAAAAGTGTCAACGAGCGTTCGATGTTTCTTTTCAAATTTTAACTGAACAATGCAGATTTAACGCGAGTCTAGCATCCAATACAAAGTTTATTATCATTATCCACTTATTATTACATCCTACTTGGCAAAGAAAATATTTGAAGTCCTGACAAAATTTGTTGAAATTTTTGTATTATGAGAAAACCCAAGCAGCACTTGTAACAAGCAACGACAGCGATTGGTTGCATAAGCAAAGGCTTTTACACGTGCGCTTTTTGGGTTGCTAAACAAGCGCAATAATGGTTGCCATATACCTTTATGTAACGAATTATGTTGCTGAAACTGCTAGTCAACAACTGGTGTTGCTCGGGAACTATAATAAATTTATGTTCAAACTCTGCTTTCCCCTGAAGATGAAGGGATGTTCCTTCGAAACGTTGCACTATGGAATTGAAAAACTACATCAACTCCAATTTAATTCAATTTAATACTGAGCGTATATATACTATAATTTTAAAATCCTTGGGTATCTGACTTTGACTTTACTGGGTAATATCGAGGCTTAAGGATGAACAATTTGAAAAGAGACATTCCACGTACGTTTTGAAAAATCTTCATATTTCTATTGCATTTTGCATGAAACATAAGTTCATATATGTTATATGAAACTAACTAATACCTGTTTTGTAATAATATTGAAAATACACATTCATTGTATTGGTTTTTACGAGAAATAACGAATCAAAGACCCAAATATCCATAAATAAGAAAAAGGTTTCCCAAAGACCCCCGGAACTCTCAATGGGGGATGCAAGTATGGTGTTTATTCTAATTTATAGCAAAGGTTTCAGTTACCCATATTTGTCCTATGCTGAGAAGGGTTTAAATGAATTATCAGGGCAGCAACAATTAGTAGAGAGGCGGTGGATAATTTAGTTCCAATTTTCCATCAGAGTTTATGCATTGGACAGAAAGTTGACTTGAGTACATTATTGCAGTGAACATTACTGTGCAGCAACAAATGACACTGAGTTGTACTGAAAAGTCCAAAGTGCTTTTTTCATGAACATATATATTTGCAAAAATAAGGCTTGCAATTTCAAGAATGTACATGTCTCAAAAGCATTTTATATGCCCAGGTACACTTTAAATGGCCACTTACTTTCCCAAGAATTTAAATGCTTATTCTAATAGTTTGAACCATTTCTTTTACTCGCAGACTGTAATGATGATTGGAAAGAGACTGCATTGTAATCGAGTGAATGTGCGGTTTTTATGCTATCAACAATAAAATAACCACCAACATAGCGTAGACACTTCACACTTCCTCTATTTAGTTCAATGCAAATGTGTACTATCTGTTTGTCTCATTCATGAATCGCATTCGCTCTCTGTCGCTTTCTGTTTAAGGGGTTACACCACTGTAGAATTTTTAAAAAATCGATATTTTTAATTAGTCTGAAATATGCTATAAGGACTTGAAGATGATATACCAAACAACCACATGCGACAATCATTGCTAAATGTTTAAATTAACAGTTCTGCCGTAACGACTCTTATGAATATTCCGAGCGCACTGAAAGCTTTAATCGCTATGGTTTCTAATTAATGTTCATGTAAGTGGCGTGACAATACAGCGAACAGACAGCGATAGGCACTCATGAAGAGCGACTAAAATGTTGTGACTAGTTGAATCTATTAGTCAATAAGTGGGGATAAATGCTTCGATTGCATGTTTTCAGCATGTGACAGTCTTTTCTTCTCTTTTATCTCGTCATGGAATAAAATGAGAGAGATAATCAGATAGAAAGGAGAGGAAAAAAGAATCAACCAATCGAAATCATCTCAAGAGCACCTCTTCTACCTTTTCTATAAACTCAACACGAGTGCTTTCGGAATTGCACTCTGATCTTCGAATTTCGGTTGAAATACAAAGAAATTTTCGTCTTCGTTATCCGTACAACTTTGATGCCTTAAGTGCAACAACTTTAAGTGAAACTATCTCCAAAATAGTGGTAAAACAGACCTGTAATCAGACAAACATTACAACCTTCATCAAGAAGTCATACATCTCTTCTAATCTTGATGATGATTGTAAAAAAGTCAAGAGCTAATTATTTTTATTCGAAAACCATCCAATTACTGAGCAGATTAGTATCAATATATTTGTTTAACGAATTGATAAAAGTTTTACAAAAGTTTGACGGGAAACGGATTATTTGCTGTAATTACAGGCAACTCTAAAAGAAACCCTCTTCGGCAAAGAAGAAGTAAGTGCGATGTGTTCTCTTTCATGAGTCGGAAGCAAGTGATGCTGAAATTATTAAGCTCACCCATATTTATAGCTTCTAGTTATTTTGATAGTATCACAAATGTTACATTTATCGAATTTTACGTAAATCAGGAGCTATCAGAAATCAGTGCTAAGTAATTTTCTTTCGATTAGTGAAAAATTTCTGAACATTTTCCCTCAGCAGATGAAATTCTGAGTAGTTTCATTAGTAGATTAAATCATTGCATTACCCGAAAACACATGAATTGCGAAATAAAAACTTCAAATATTCACATATAATATTTGCTTAGTCTAGGTAATCTTATCAAACCCCAACGGTTTTGCAAGATTACTAAAAGTCAATAGAGCTAAGGTTTTTACTCTTTACTTCGGAATTCTTCTGAACTAGAAAAATCATTCTGCGATATTTTTAATTCGTAATTCCAATTATATAAAAAGAATCAATTTCAGGATTTTTATGATTACGACATGATCAGCCTAATTTAAATTGAAAATTTCATAAAGTTGAGTTAACGCAAACTTTGAGTGAAATCACAGAACTAGTAACAGTATCGAGACGCCTGATCATGAAAATCGGAGTTGAATCTATTTTGCGCACTTACAAATCGCCTGCTTGATTAGAAAATTTAAACATTCATTTTGTTCGGACATCCTTCGCATCGGTAAACTTGGATTTAGTTAACACTGATATATTCCTGTCTATGGAGATAACCTTGACGTTGGTTTCGTCCTCCATCACGGCGGGACACGATTTGATTAGCAACTGCGGGTTTGTTTGCGAGGCGGGCTTTTTTTAGAAATTTTTCTACTCATTGGAATTTAGTGTCTTCTACACCTAGTAAACGTGTAGTCTAGAATACGTTGCATTTTCAAGCACCCCTAAATGCTTTGAACTCTTGAATATTCATTTTTGTAAATAGAGAAAATTGTAACTTGTAAATTAATAATAATAATCGAATTCGATTCGTCGATGCACTATAGTCTTTCTTGTAACAGATAACATAATTTTAGGATTTTTAGTGTCTGTTTTCACTAAGAACTTTTCATGATTACATTCAGTTTCTAATGACTATCTCAAGCCATCAGAATTAAAACATTTATGCAGTAATTTTAAGCCCCTCCCGAAACAAAATCCTGGCTACGGGCCTGGTGCCTATTTCGCAATAGTTTTGCTTACTAATGAATTATCCAATAGTGGTACATGTAAGAAATGTTTCATCTCACTGCTAGGTTGATTCTTGGCTTTTTACTTTGACATCAGATCTCGATGGTTCATGGATTTTGAAATCATTTGGAATTACAATAAAATTTTTGATGCCCGATTTATATTTAAGTTTCTAAGTCCTTGGTACTAAAAAAATGGCACATTTGTTTCTGGCGGATGTCTTTTATTTTGATTATTGAGCGACGCTACTTTCTAAATCACCAGAACATTGTAAGCAACCAGAACGAAAATTAGGCAACGGTCTACGACAAAGCATGCATGTAAAACCGATTTCATTAATTCCTCCGAACATCCGTTTTCGCTTTGGAGCTTGACGACACGACAAAAGTACCTTCGATATTGAACATAGTGCTGGGGAAACGAAAATACACTAGTAACGATATTTACTTGTCGTTGTTCGATTCCGTGGATTTAAGAGCTGGCGATGATATTGGAAGACTGAAGCGCTATAGGTGTACATATTTCTTAAGTTTGCTGCGTTTTAGTCACATTTTGTGATGCGCATTGCTATAGTTTCATTTTATGGAAGTTAAAATAAAAATCGAAAACTAGTGATTGTAAATGACAATGAGATTGAATATTGGTATTGTCGTAGGAAAACGAAAGTTGCTACTTCTGCTACTCGTTGCCGTAGAAGAGAAGGCTTTGCCTTAATTGTTTTGTCTTGAATGTATTTAGTAACGAATGAGATAATGAAGAGACACAGGTGAATCCATTGCGTTTCATTGTTCGTTGAATGGATATGAGAATTTTTGGCCCTAGTTGGTGTATCCTTTCCGAAAGTATATAATGAGTGTGGATCACCTGTATATTTTCAGGGTTACAAATGACCAAAGTCGAAATACAAAATTAAATTATTGTCGAAAATTACACTCGTTAAACTTTGGCCGCGTGAAACCTTCATAAATTTGTATTTGATCTACGCATATTGCACATACATACATGTATAAAAAATGGCGGGTAGCCCATAACCGGATGACTGACAACCGGGATTACTACTGTACATGGCTGGGATTAGTTCTCATATCTCCAATAACCATTCAATAAATTTGTCACAAGAAATAACTTGCCAACGACGAAATCCGTGCATGCGAAGCTTCTGGAAAGGAGATATATACTTATGGTGTTCTGAAAAATAGGCAAATCATTTAGTGATAATCAAACATCTAAACTCTTATTTCGGATCTTAACCAGTAGGCTCGCTGTTTAAATGTGACAACCTTTTAGGACATCGAAGATGGTGTCACTCACCTAAAACTGAACTAGGTTCCGTCTTTCCTTCCTCAAAAGTATCAGTTGCTGTACTACTGTTGGTAACAATTTTGTTGTTTCTCAAAAATCGCTTTATCTTCAGCACCATATCAAAACAAGAACCGCTCAGTTTGTGAAAAAAAATTTGCTTTAGAAATAAAATTAAAAACAATAATAATCAAATACATCCCAACGATCACAAATATCCACCGAAATGCACATTACCACACTTCAGCAATATTACATCGACACTTATTCCCCTCTAATGACTTCCTGCACTTGCTCTCAACGATGATCGCAGCCATTCAAATTGGATCAATTGGGGAAAAATATGAAGTGTAAAAAGCTCCTTTCCCCCTCCC